>NC_048915.1:6603731-6609938 GCF_011077185.1 Oxyura jamaicensis
TTATTTTATTTTATTTTATTTTATTTTATTTTATTTTATTTTATTTTTCTGTCACTTTCACTTACTGCAAATTAGAGTCAATCCAATTAAGTTGGAACAGTTGCCTCAATACAAAGTAGCAAGAGCAAGAAGAGAGTTGGGTTTGTTGTCTATGTGATGGTTTTCACTAGAGAAAAAAATCAGCGTGAGCCATGCTGGGATAGTTGTCTTTGTTGCATATTTGAGATATTTCCCATTCTATATATAGGAAATACTTGAGCAAAGTCAACAAGCAGGTAGTCAGCATGCGTTTCGCTTTAGATGCCACCACTATAGCTGTGTGTTGTGCTGACAGAGTGAATTCCAGATGGAGCTTGGAGAAGTGATGATTAATTTCCAGCAGTTCCAAGGAGGAAATTATACTCGTTAAATCAATATAGGCGAATTTCAGCTCTTGCTTAAAAGACACCCTAATTGCATCGGTGAATTCAGAATGAACTGTAGTACAGTGTGCAGGATGTTCACACACCCCTTATACTATCATTAATGATTGCGAAAGAGTCTGAAATGTTTACTCACTTGGACAATAACATTTTTATTTTTTTTTGACCTTATTTAATTGCAACGGTAAGAGGGTGAGTATATGGCTAAACAGCAGCCCTCCCGTGCTATTGAGGTGGGCTGATGCACCAAGAGCCCTGGCAAGGCACCTGGCCTCACTGTCCCACAGCAGGGCAAAATTGGCCATCCTGCTCCCATCATGACACCAATTTGTTGTCTAGCTCTGTGCTTGGGAACATCAGTCATGGTTGGTGCTTATTTTCAGCCTGCCCTACTTTGCACTGTCATTAACTATGGAGAGGTGATGGGACGGGATGAAGCTGGTGATCCCTTTGTGGTGACAGGTCATGCAGCCAGCCCGCGCCCCGCTCTCATTCCACTGAACCTTTCCTTTCCCAGAAACAGCATCAACAAGACATTTAATTTATTAGCTGTGCAGGGTCACTTATTGGCATCAAATTAATATGAGTTAACTTCACTTCACAAGGAGCCTGTGGAGAAGAAAAGCAGCCAAGGAATGAAGCAGCCAAGTTCCGTGGCTCTGTGACTCAGCGGGTTGCAATTAGGCCATGCAGGGGAGCGGGAGTGGTGGCTGCTGTCTCTTCCCACTGCAGTCTTGCTGGGGATGACAGCTGAGCTGCTTCAGGTTCCTCTGTTGGTGCTTAATTCTGCCTGTTGTGCTCTGGGCACAGGCTGGGGGGCAATTTTCCAACAACTGCTCCCATTCCTTCCTCCTGCGTGCCCTCCTGCCAGACAGCAACAAGCAGAGGGGCCAAGGTGGAGTTTTGTCAGGGGCAGGTAGGTTGTGTGTGGTCCCTGTCACTTTTGGGTAAACAACAATTGCTTTGTTATGTGCTGAATAGGAAATTTAGTCCCAAATTAGCACTAATGTGAGGTCATTTAACCATTATGGGAGGTCTTAGAAAAAATGATAATAGAGCCACGCAGGAGTTAGGATAAAACAGCCATAGGGTCTAGCGAGGTTTTGTACAAGATTGACAAAGTGCACTATTATCATGCTGAGACAGGGTCAAAAATGTAAATAGTCTGAGACCAGCAGAGAGAAGCTTTCCTCCTGCTGGGACGATTATTTCTGGAACAGGTGCTGCTCCCAAATCCCCATGCAATGGCTACAGGCTCCCCATGTTACTCCTGCAGGGTTTCAGGCCAGGAGAATTAGAAGTGAATTGGAGCCAGGGTGAGCGTCAGCACCTCTCAGTCCAGCATATTCATTGACATAATGGCTGCTGGGTCAGGGCAGCTCTTCCTGCAATTTCTTTGTCCAACCCTTGAAATGAGAGCTAGCCTTTAATTGCCACTGAAAATAACTGTGTGTGGCTTGTTTGGGACATGTAGCAGCCTGCGAGTGAATGGAAGCTCTTAGAGGTGTGCTGCGGCCGCTGGTGTCCTCCTTTCTCGGGCAGTGTTGGGTGAGGGCCGGGTGAATGCTTGCAGCCAGCCTCGCTCCATCAGCAGGAGCGGTATTTGCTGCTGGTCCCAGCTGGTGAAGCAGGGTCCAGAGGTGGGGGGCACTTTGCTTTCAGGCAAGGCCCACCCCACAGGAAAGCCATGATGACCTACGGGACCAACCAAAGTAGCGGGGGGGCATAAACCTGTAGTTGGGGTTCCTCGTTTACAAGGTGCATTAGACCCTTTGGCACATGGCGGGTCTGTGGCAGAGGCGCCCGGTGTCCGCAGGGCAGCAAAGCTGGGGGGCGAGCAGAGCAGGGCACCAAGGGGTGCAGGGTGATGGCAGCAAGCGTGGGAGGGGATTCACAGAGCCTTGCCGCATGCCACAGACCTGCAAAACTATCTGAGTGCTGTTCATCCTGTCCCCAGTGCCCCTTGAGGGACCCCATGTGGGTGTGCTCCCCCTGTGGAGCCCTGCGAGCAGCCTGTGGCTGGAAGCCGTGCTGCGCTGGCCCTGCTGTGCGGGTGGGAGCAGATCAGATCCTGTCTCTGCCTTCATGGGGACCTCTGCACTGTGCCATGTTGCGAGGGAAAGGCGCATCAGCGGGCAGTGGCGGGAGACTTTCCTAGCTTCGTGATAGCACTAGGTGGGTGAGGCTGGCGCTGCGGTGCTTGTGGGGAGATCGGAGGCTGCAGTCAAACCGGGAGCAGTCCAGATCCCTGAAGCTGTGTGTTGGCAATGAAAAGAGCTGAAGGCTTTAACCAACCATCTCGATTTTGGCAATATTAAGCACATCTGAAGTTTCCATATGGCATATGCCCACTTTAAGTGCAAAACTCAGGAGAGAAACCTTGGTCACCTTTTTCTGGTGAAAACCTGGCTGTGTTTCCCAGAATGCCAGTGAGTTCTGGCTCTCTAATCCCAACCTCCCAGGATGATTCCCCAGGTGCTTGTTGAGAAACACCTTTTGCCAAGGAGTCGGCAGGACCGGAAGCTCCAGATACCTTCTCATCTGGAAAGGCAATTAGACGAAATGCCAAGCCCAGGGGGCAAAATTTTGGTCCTGGTGCCAGTCTTGCTTATTACATATCTGGGTTCTGCAGCCTGGTAGACTTTCATCATATAATTTATTTGCTTCTCAACATCCCTGCAGTTATTAAAAGCATCATACTCAGAACTGCTACCCAAGGTTTCTCTAATTAGTATATCTGCCTTTCGGGGCAATTTTGGATTGTTCGTTTTATGGCTTGACCTCAGGCAGCAAATGGCCAGAATTTGATTTGGGTTTGTGCTACCCAGGGGAGCTGCCTGGTGTCTGTAGGACACAGAAGTTCACAGGGAGAGAGGATCTGATGCTGCAGGGATGGGCTATGTATACCAACACCAGCCAAATGTCATGCTTGGGCCAAGGACGAGTATTCTCCAGAGGCCCTTGCCTGCACACTGCCACCCAATGCCAACCCACCTTGTGAGGCTCTGCAACAGGCAGATTTTCCTTGTGTGGAGGAAAAGAACAATCCAGAGTCCAAAGCCATAGAAAATCTCCCTTGGGAAGGCTCGCAGCAGCCCTGTGCTGCCCCATTTGGCCCTTGCCTGTACACGAGGTTCAGTGCTGCTCCTCAGATCACTGGGATCCCCTGGTATCCTCTGGTGTGCTGGGATTAAGTAGCTGAATGCAAGGAGGGCTCCTTGGCTTGGGTTGTTTTCCCCATCTTTGGTCCCCCAGCTTGTTCCAAAGCATGGTTGAGATGGAGAAGTAGTGCAATGCAAGTAGTCCCATTGGCCAGAGCACAGAGGCAGAGCAGACCTGAGGCAAGGAGCAAGCCCTCCCCTGCCTGCCTGCTGAGCCCCTGCAAATGCAAGAACCCAAATGGAGAGGCAGGTAGGCTAGGCAGGAGCCTCGAGTCTTGTTTGTTTGACTTTTTATTCAAGACTGGGAAAATACATTTAAATCATAGGTTTTTCTAATGGGCTGCTCTCCCATACAAAGTTTTGTTTTACCATTTGGCATCCCTCATCTGAACCCAGCCTTCAGCTTTATCTCTCCACTGAGCTCGGAAGATGGCTTTTCCCAGAACTGGCCCACATTGAGGCTTTCTAGTTTGTCCTAAAATGATTTTGTTCTATGCTGAAAATCAGAGTGGCAAACATTGACCTCATCAGCGGCAATTAATCCTAAAGCTACAGTAGGACCCCACAGGGAAAGGTCTCACTATCATGCTATAAATCTTTCAGGTCCAGGTAAAATTGTAACTTCCTTTCTGTGCCTTTCTAGGACTCAGCTGTGCTTGGGTTTGGGCCACAAGTTCCAGTTCTGGCTCCAGCAGAGACATAGCTTACACTGGCGCAGTACAGTTTGTTTGATCTTGTTTCAAACTGGGGTAAAAATGCATTGCTATAAGTCACATCTCCACTAGTGGTTTGTGTGGGTGACTAGACACTCAGGGTAGGCAAATTTTTCTAAGGCTTGCATCAAATTACTTGCTGTACGGTCATGGCTCCAAATCCCATGAGAGCCCAGGGTGGCATCTGTCCAAGCGCAGGACTGCCCAGACAGGCCTCCCGCTGGAACAGGCACAGAGGTTGTGGGAGGTAAAGCTCAGGTACACCAATGTGCAGCCAGCAGTGCTTTGGTCTTCCTCTTTCTATTCAGCTGCCTCAGATACGAGCTATGGCAACAGGTCCTCCCTGAATATCAGTGATGAATGCTGATGCTGCTCAAACCAGCATCAGAGGTTTGCAAGTAAATTTTATTCGCCGTTCCCAAGAAGCCTGCCTACCTGGCCATCAGTGCCTGGTATCTGGGTGCCGTGTAGTATTTAAGGGAAAATACAGCAGCTTCAGCTTAGAAGAGAGGCTGATCCTCAGATCTTCAAGTAAAACAAGATTGAGTGATTTAGAAAAGCTAAAGCAGCAGTTTGTTTTGTAATAGGTATGTGCTTCTTGCAGCAGGCATCTTCTATGGGGAAGGAAAATCCCCAAACCCCTGAGGGTCAGCAGCCCCTATGTGCTAACTGCCACCCAAGGCAATCTTGGTGCATCTCTTTAAATGTTGCAAAACTACCTGATATTTTTCCACTCCATGGAACAACTGGTACATTGCAATGAACTTTCTGTTAATCCCCCACCAACCTCCTACCCTGGGAAGGGAGTCCCACCCCTACAGAGACAGACTGAAAGCAAACTCATCCACTGGGTTTGCTGTGTAGGAAGGCTTGTGGATTACCAGATGCTGGCCAATTTAGAAAGGGTCTAATACATTCATACGAGGTTTGGTTAGATTTGTTGTCTGAGAGGGAGATGCACTGATACGATATGAATTTAGGTTTCATTAAAGATGGAAAGATTTTTCAACTTAGATGTTGGATTATGGCCTAGCCAGGAAAAGAGCAATTTGAGCAGGTACAGCATGTCAGAATTAAGTGGGCCTTTATTTGGTATCAAATATGATAGACAGGTATCAGCTAGAAGCAGAGCGCTTGCCCACTACCAGAGGGTGAAGTAGATGGGTGTCTGTTTTTCTCTCTCCTGGTCTTCAGAGCCACGAGGAGCCTATCTCCACCATGCTGGCCGAGTTTCAGGGTTCCTCCAAGATGCCATGTGCCTGCTCACATACTGTAGCTCTGGTGGGGAAAGACAAGAAGGAGCCCAGGAGCCCTGCAGCCTTTGCTCCTTTGACAGAGGCATCAGCAGGACAAGGACTGCAGCGCATTGGTGCTGGAATGTGAAGACACCTGGATGAGATTACCTCCGTCCCCACCAGGTCACAGATTCATCCAGAGCTGGATGCGGCTGCCGTGTGGATGGAGAGGGGCTGGGCACTGAGGGTGCTGGGCCCAAGGCCCCCCATGAAGCTTTCCCCACAGCATTTCTCCCTGTGGGCACCAAAGTGGTGTGTGGCACCAAAGGGGAGCCAGAGAGCCACTGACCAACTTGTGCTGTCAAACGAAGATGGAATTCTGCAGCAGCTCCCCTGAACTGTGCTTGCACTATAAAATAGTCTGTAGGCTCACATTTTTCCTTTTGCCAGCCCAGAACTATAATTTTTTATGGGAGGCTTCAGCACTGTCAGCTTTGCTTGGGCTTTTCTATAGCACCGACAGGCAGTGGTGGGCTCCCGTGTTTTGCAAGGGGGGCTCTTTTCCCTTTGATGGCTATGTGTTAGCATGACAAAGCTGAAGCCCTTGGGGAGGGAGCAGGGCCAACACTGGGCTTGTTTGCTAGAGATTTTCAAAGGGAACTTGGGGGGGGGGGGG
>NC_048915.1:6610038-6708138 GCF_011077185.1 Oxyura jamaicensis
CCTCCCGCCTGTAAATAGCCAAGAACAGAGCTCCAGGTACCAGGTGCTTCTCACACATGAAGCTGCTCAGAACCATGCTGTGCTACCTGCACAGCACCAGCCAGCGAGACGATAGCTCGGTGACTCATGCAGGCCCTTTGGCAGGGGTTTCCAGTTTTCTCAGTGGAAATGAGACTCAGTTCCCACAGTTGATGTACCAAGCCCCTGCCCAGCATTGATACTTTTCCCCTCCCTCTACGTTTGCCTTTTTATTTGAATGCTTCGGGAGTGGAAGGTGGCTCCAAACCAGGCCTGGGATCTAAGCACGGGAATCCCAACTCCAGGGACAAATCAAGATTGCAGAGCCAACTTCTTCCTTTTCTCTGTAAATAGTCAGATTCAACAGCTGCCTTCTCAGTGTATTGCGGGAAAGTCAGCTCCTGCCAAAATTCTGAGATGGAGAAAGGCAGGATGACCACTGCTGTGTGCCAGTTCTGGCCATCTCTAAACATCCCCTGTACCAGGGTGCCATGACTGGTTGAGTAAGGATGGGTACAGAACAGAAGTGAAAAACAATTAAAATTTGCAGTATGCTTGGATGATTCCAAATATGACCAGCCTGAGCACTAATCTGTCTTGAACTGTGGTCCTTCCTGGATTAAAATCCTGACTCTTTTGCCCTCACAGCCACTCAGCAATGCATTTGCCAAGCACTCAGAGCCTTCTGGAAGAGAGAAAAAGTGAAGCTAAGAGAAGCTGGCTGAGACTGTGGGTCATGTTTGTTCATTTAATCTGAAGGTGGCTGCCCTGAAGACTCTTAGCTGGGTCGGTTGTTTGCAACCCAAACTTGTCACTGCGTAAAAACTGGTAGAACTAGATAAAGACAACAGGAATTGTCCTATAGCCCCGTGGGCTACAACAGGTAATAACCTGGCCTGGCTCTGTTAAAAAGACATACAAGCATTGGGTCATATTGTTCAGTGGTACTGGGACCCAGCAGGGCCAGCCAGCTTCCCAGACACCCTGCAGATTGTTGGTGTTCGCCTAACTGGAAAACAGTGTTGGGAAGGGTCAGTGTGGGGTTTGTCTCTCTCGCACGCTTCAGAAAACTGAACTTTTTTTTTTTTTTTTTTTTTTTTTTTTTTTACTTTTCCTCATTACTGCTGTGACAATAGCACTACAAAGTGACTTTTCATGGCCACTGTTATGCTATGTGTTATACAAACAGCAAAAGGGCTGTCCTGCCAGACTTAGGCTTGCAGCCCAGGCAAGTTCTGGTTCAGTTTTTTGTTCTGGCTTCTCGAGAAAAAGGATCTAGGAGGCAGGAGCCTCACTGGGTAGTACTGTCTGGTCTGGATATCAAAGGTTTATAAAAACGTATATGGCGCAAGTATTTTCCTGGAAAAGCACCTGAAGCAGCCACATCTCCCTTTGGAGAACAGCTCACTTTAACTTGCTTCAGGCTGCTTCTGTTTACTGCATATTAATTGCTGAAGTATTTTAATAACACTTGGTCAAGCACAGCTGAAATTTCTGGCACATCACAGGACAACTGGGAAGGGTATTTGACAGCTGTCAGTGGGAAAAGCCATGTATCCCTAGGGATAAGAGTCCTTGCTTTGAGGTTACTTCCATGTTACATGGAAAAGAAGCCAGACTGGGAACAAGGAGTGCAAAATGACTTATCCAAGGTCACACTACAGATTGGTGGTGGAGGGTGGAATAGGACCAGCAGGGTGGCATGTCACAGGGCTGCACCACACCTCGGGCTGCTCCTCCAGATGCAGAACCAGCCAGCTCCCGCACAGCAGCGGCATCTGAGGGCAAGCGCTGGAGACCTGGTGAGTGATCTTGTCCTCGGTCATCAAGCTGCTGATCTATTGCTGATGAAATGCAGCTAATCACAGCTTGCCCATGGATGTTTAAAGAGGATTTAACAATCCAAACACAAATGCAACCCTGTTGCCCTAGAGAGGGTGTAGCTGTGAGCAGAATTTGGCCCTCTCTTTTAAACTTTGCAGTTTGTCTTGACTGCTTCATGCTTTATTTTTAGAGCATCATAAAGAGCTTTTGTTCCAAGGTATATTTAACAGGGGAGTGGAAGGGAAGTGGGAGGGTTTTATGCACAGAGAATGTATCTCTTGGTCTCCTTCTTCTAACCCACCCCCTCACCAGATAGTCTTGGAGGGTGGGGTATAAATGAAAAAAAAAAAAAAAAAAGAAAAAATAATTAAAAATACTGAAATCATAGTCAAAGGGATTTTCTAGGCCTCCAGGCCTGGAGGTCTCTCAGGCGCCATGAAGCACACATTATCAGAAGAACACGATGGTGCTCAAGAGGAAGGCAGGGGCCAGGCAAGGGTGGTCCCAGATGGCAGGAGATGGCAGGTGCCCGTCCCTGCCTCCCCCTGGGAACTGACTCCTCTCCTGGTGCCGTCCTCCTCTGCCAGCAGTGGGGTAACCCTGGCTGGGAGGCAGCTGGGGGGGGGGGGTCCCTCTGTGGGAATGGTGGTGATAACATTTCACCTGGCCTCAGGGAAGTACCTGATGATAAAGCCCAGCCAGTGTTGCTGCACAGACAGATGTGTGGGGCCGCACAGTGCTGATGCAAAGGGGACATTTTTGGTGTGAGCCATTTTAACAAGGCGCCGTAACTCCTGGAGGCTGGGAGAGCGCCTTGGTGCTGTGGGTAGGTGCATAGCTAATTGCATAAAAAATAAGACTGCATACGATAATGAGCACGCATGTGCCTAGCTGGCAAAGTTTCCCTGTCTACCATTGCAGTACGCTCCTGGCAGGAAAAAGATGAGATTCTGGGTTAGTGGCAGCAAAGGAAAGGAGAAACTTAACACTTAAAAACAGAGGCAGGAAAACTAAGAGAGACAGTTGCAGCTGTCCTTTTGGAGCCCTGGTGAATTTGTTCAAAGGAGAATCTGTGCTTCTGTCCCTTCTGCCAGTCCATCCCAGCTTCCCAAGGAACCTTGTGGCTTCTCCAGCAGACTCCAGCAATGTCAGATAGGGCAAGTAGCCTCAGTACGCCCAGACTGCTCCTGCTTGCCACCGCTTCCATCTGAGCCATGGCAAGAGAGCTGCAAGTGCAGCAGGGGTGGGCTTACAGCCCCCAAGGCAGGAGCAGGACTCCCCAGCTCTTTCATCAGCTGGTTATAGGGCTTAGCTTCAGGATCCTGCAGACATCTGGTGATTTCATTCTCCTCCTGTCCCCCTGTCACAGAGCAGCAGACTGCATCATCTGTGCTGTTATTCAAAAAGCAGAATCTGAACGCCTGAAAATTTCCATCTGGACATGGATTTGACCTAGTCATGGTGGTGCTGAGGCCCACAGGTCACCTTTAACTAAGGCAAAGCATGTCAGCTTTGTCAGACACATTTCTCCCTTTCTTCTTTGACACAGTTTTTTTCTTAGCAAGGTCAGAATCCCATGCCCTGCCATCCCCTGCCTGGTCTGGCTCACCTGAGTTTTCCCCTCCTTCACTTTTGTTGCTGGAATCTGGTAAATCTCTCTAAAAGGCTTGAAGAAACTTGGAGGTCTCCTAAGGGGATGTTGCTCCTCTTTGCACTACCCAGAGCCAGTGGAATACTCTCTGTCTGGATCCAGGTAAAGGACAAGTACCCAGGACTACAGCTCCAATTGTCATGAACTTGCCAAGGTTTTTGATTCTGGCTTTGATTGGCTTTGATTCTGATGGTCGGCTCTCATTCAGCTGTCCTTTGGGTATTGCACTACTCCCTGTTGAAGGCTTTGGCAACCAGTGCTCTCCACACCTTTGGCTTTCATTCCCAGAAAGTGGGCTCTGGTCGTTCCCTGTCTGCCTGGGTGGTGCAGCAGGGCTGGGGCCCACAGCACACCCCAGTAGCACCAGGGTCCATCTGGTTACACGCGGAGCTGGTGTAAGGCCAGGAGCCATATAGGTGTGCTTGAAGGGTGTTGTACCCAAATTATTATGCTCTCTCCACGTCTGCCTGTGCAGACATGCCTTACGCCTGCCTGAGCGGGCTGGGAAGGTCATTTGCCACCAAGCTGGGGGAGCTGAAGACTTACAAGCTTTCTCCTCTCCTCTATTCATCTGATGGTGCTGGGCACTATGTGGGACAGATTCAGTGAGACAGAGTGATGGGGGATGAGAATGAGTGGTGGAAGCCTTTCCTTTTCCCTTTGTTTTAAGGCTTGTATCAACTTGTCTCGTAAAATCTTCTCCTGCCTTCCAAATCGAGTCAACGTGAGTCACCCGCTGGGCCCATCCTTTGCCTCCTCATTGCAACACGGATGACAGAAACTGTCCAACAGGAGCGCTTGAATCCATGATGAGTTTTGTTCTATTGCATAAATATTTTCGCCCTTTTCAGGTGAGTTGCTCCAGAGTTATTGCCTGGGTGGTATTCCTGCAGACAGTTCACAAACGGTGTGTGTCCGGGCTCCTCTCTGCGATGTTCCTGTCCGAGCCGTGAAGGCAGGACTATGTGTGGGTGCTACGGAAAAGGGTTCTCCCACAAACCTGCTCTGTACATATCCACTGTAATGGAAAAGATCCCCTGAGTCAGTGGCTTCCCTGCATGTCTTGGCAGTCTGTTTTCTTAAAATTGTTTTTTAAGGGAAAAAAAAACACAAACCTCCATAGACTTCTTGGAGTGAGTTGCTAAGAGAAGGTGAGAAAAGCAAAGAGAAGTTTAGTCTGTAGGTACAATTACCCTTTAGGAATGAGAGGAAACAAAGAGGCTTTTCTTCTTCCTTAATTTATTCCTGTATATATATGTATGCATTTTTGTCTCTATATTTATATATAAAGAAACAGCAAAGGACAAATCAGCCCCCAGATTCCTAAAAATAACAGCTCTTTGGCACTGCAGCACATGGAACATGTCCACCAAACTGAAACTAATTATCACAGAGGTGAATAACTGAATCCACTCCTTTCTTTATCACATCTTCTTTCCCTTGGGGGCTTTTCCCTCCTTCCCCGCCCTCCTCCAGCCTTGTGGACCGGCACGCAGAGGGTTACGGGCTGCACCTGTCTAGGTGTACCTGTCCCACGGCACCTGTGCCTGCAGCCAATCCGCACTGCGCTGCCAGCCTACCTGTCAGCAAAATACCTGCACGCGAAACCTCAACATAAATCAAACACTGTGCTTCACAGACAATGTCTGTATTTAGCAGGTACTAGCAGAGAGAAGTCATCAGAATTTACCATCTGCAAAGATCTGGAAACGTGGGGAAATATGTCTAACGAACTTGAGTAAGTAGAGGTTGTTTTATTTACCTGGTCCCCCTGTGTGTAGGCTGAGTGCTTTTTCTCAGGCTTGGTTAAGGACTTTAGGTCTGAATGAATTGGACTCCTTCGGTTAATCTGTCTGTCCAGCTCTTTGCAAATGGAAGTATAAAAATGGATGGAAACTTTTTTCAGGCTTTCTCTTCCTCACTAACCTGTTGCTGCTCTTAAGAGAAATTGCTTCAGATTGTTATTATTTAAGAGAGTTTTTTTTTTTTTAAAAAAAAATCATGATCCTGTTTTTATTTTTTATTTTTCCCAGACTAAAACTTGACACATTTGGTTTTTGTCTAGAGGCAACTCAGTTCTGCCTCAGTCCAACAAAATCTAACATATGCTACAGTGATCCTATGTTGTTGTTTTTTGTAGAAAATACCTTCCAAAGTATTTACCAGTTTTGGATGAATTTCTAGTGTTTTGTTTTGTTTTGTTTTTTTTGGGGGGAGGTAAGGGCATAAGAGAGGGAAGTATGTTAAAGTAAATGAATTCACATTATTCTATCAAATAATAGGTAGAATTGTTACAAACTGTAACTGATTATATTCATTTTTATTTATTTATTTATTTATTTTGAAATCAAGGAAAAGCATTTAACATTTTGTTGATCCTGTATAACTCTTCCCTCTTGGGACCTCCAAAATATTTTGGACTTTAGATACCGATGGTTATGCATTTGCCTATCATGCCTTGCACCTCTGGAATAAAAGCAAAGGAATGTCGTAATAGGATGACATGATGTGCTAAAGGCTGGTGGTATATTGAACTATGATATAGAAAATTAGTGAATGCTGATGTCAATCTAGTCTTAGAAAGCTATCTAGAAATGTAGCCCTGTATTAAGACATTTCTTGATGTATTTCATAATAAAATGTATTAAAAATATACATACAGATATGGGTATATCTGGGTACAGATACAGTGCTTCAGAAGGTTTATTTTGAAAGAAAAGCACATATCTGTATGTGTTTACAAGCCTGACGGAGGTGTTGTGACAGCTAATCTCTTAATAACTGAGAGCCCTGAAAAGGTGTAGCACTGATTATTATTTTATGTAAATACTGGGATCTATATGCTTGGATCGATTAAGAATCAGTGACTTAAATTTTCACCTTTGAACTCTTTGGGTAATTTATAGTTGGTGTTTTTTAAACTTAGAGTCAGGCCATGTGGTTTACTCTCAAAATGCTGAAGAGTGTTTCTGTGTGTACACAGAGCATTGCAGAATTAGACTGATGTATTACTAATTACGGACTGGGGCATTATGTTACCTGATGAATTACATGGTTGCTTGACTCTTCTCTTTCTAACGGACTTTTAACCCCTGTGCCTTTCACATGGGAAAGGGGGAACTGATGGGAGTAGCATCCCTTTTGTGATTCAGATCTCAGTGCCAGAGACTGATAAAGATGCAGAGGTTGCTATCTGCTTGCAATCCTTAGCACAGATCTGCCTGGAGCTTTGGTTAAGTCCATAGGTAAAAGGCTCTGCAATGTTATTCGAGATTGAGCCCGCAGACACATTCAGAGATCTCTGAAAACCCCACTTTAGTTCACTAGTCCACAGATGGGGAAAATTTGTCTGGGCCCTGCAGACAGGTGGGCCCTTCAGACAGTGTGTGCTGGTGCTGTACTGTGGGGCAGGTATGTACGAGCTCTCCCAGAAAGGAATTGGGAGCACAAAGGTCCTGGAGGGCCTCACTGCAAAGCTCTGCTGACTGGGGAGCAGCAGCAGGAGAAAAGGGAGCAGGGAGCCTCACAGTGCCAAAGTCCCAGCCGCCAAATTTGGGCCGCTTTTGGATGCTGTGCCTCGGTGGGCAGGAAGCATCAGGGGGAAGACGAGTGCTGTAAAGAGCTGCTGGGCCATTGGGCTGGCGCAGTTGTTGTACACCTCTGGACAATACTTGGGCCAAAGTCATACAGGGGCAGCTTTGTGTACACCAGTGGAAGGAAAGGGCTCTAGGGACAGTTTCAGAGGATCTGATAAGGGCAGAAGTGCCTGTCTGTCCATCTCACAGAGATGAGGCTCTTTTATGCTGCCCCCACAACAAGCTGAGCTGTGCATGTGCCCAGATGTAGCCATCTGTCAGGTACCTGTGGTATCCCTGTGGACTAGTGCTGTCACCCAAAATGACAGGGAGAACCATCTCTCATCTCTCTCTTTGCAACTTTAATTTCACAGAAAGGACTGGGAAGAGACTATAATGGCATGAGAGAACGAGATGTTTTGCCTATTATAAAATATTCTAACTGATAATTTCCATAGTCTTCTATATTGAACTTATGTCTAATGCTGCAATGCGTGGGCTTGAAGGAGTTAACCAGGAGTTACTCCCAGTTGTGGTTTTGTGGTCGAAACCATGATTGCCAGAAGCAAATTTTTGTCATGCATAAGGTGTGTTATTAAAAGTTGAGTTATGCTCCTGGTGAATGAAAAGTTAAAGACCTTTTATAAAATCCTGGCAGTAAAGCACACAAGGGATAACCGTGCTGAAGCAATATACACTTTCAAGGGAGATGTGTTTTTTCTCTTTCTTTCTTTCTTTCTTTCTTTCTTTCTTTCTTTCTTTCTTTCTTTAATTATATAAAGAGAAAGAGAGATCTGTAAATTAAAGAAACAACAACCAAATAGCTGCTATGCAATTCAAAACAAAGAAGTAAAAGCCTTCTGAATAAACTCTAGACTCAAAGCAGAGATAAATCAACATTTACATAGTATCTCTGCTTTGATGCTTTGGGTCACATTTTCAATTGATTGGTACACCAGTATAATTGCAATGAAATTTGTAGAACAAAGACAGTTACAGTGATGGGGATCTGCTCCCACTTGTCCAGTCTGGCGTTCGAGTTGTTGATCAGTGCAAGGTGTTTTTCCGGAAATGCACTTACACGGACCTTGCACCTGCAAGCACTTTGGTTCAGCTGACTGGCAGAGACCACTCCTGATCTGTGCCTTGGATCTTTCTGTAGTGTGTTCAAGGATGGTGAAGGCAACAGCCAAAAAGTCCATTAACCAAGAACTGAGTTAACATCTGATTATGTTCTGGCTGAAACTCTGTTGCTAATACCCAAGTTTCAAAGGCTCAGAAGATAAGAAAATGTGATGGCTTGTTTGTTGTTATTCCTCTAGGTGTTACGTTTTTCTGGCTGGTGGCTGTGGTTATGGGTGAGAGTAGCAGGGTGTTAGACACCGTGAAACATCTGATTCCAAAGTGGTCCTTGTCCCCAAAGTGTTCATAAGCAGAAGTATTCAGAGGAAAGGGGCAGGGGTCATTTAGCAAGATACTTGGCTCCCAGGTGCCAGCCAGTTTTTGTTTCTTCTCTTTATTCTGTCTTTGCCAAGCATCCGAGCTGTGACGCTTGCTTTCAAGAAATGCATTGTTTAATGGGCTTATACCTAGAATGGAATGAATCATCCTTGTTTGGCAAAAACATTGTGCAAAACACATCATGAAGTTTTTTGATTAAATAGCAAAGTGAAAGGTTTGGCCTTGGGGACATATGTTCAGAGGATACTCTTGTGGCCAAACACATTACAGGAGATCTTGCCATCTGAGTGAGAACTGGCCAGCCTGAAAAGTCCCTCCAGGATGGTAAGAAAGGGAAAAGCAAACAGAGAGAGCCGACCTGGGCTGCCTCTCGCCAGGTCTGCAGATAGACCACAGTGCAGCTGAAGAAGGTACATCTGCTGCCAGACATCGGGGAAGGAGATTCTAGTGAGCAGGGGAGTGAGGTGCATCAGGTGAAGTTTGTGGCACTTCTCCTGCCCTGACACACACTTCCTGTATCCTCTTGGGCAACTCACTGGAGAACTCATCTCACCCACATTCAGCCAGCTGCAGTTCAGGTGCCAAGTCTGTTAGCTGACTGAGTTTGCAGTCAGCAGGAAGAGACCAGCACACCCTAGCCTAAAATGGGTGGACTGAACTGTTTTGTTGGCTCTCAGAACATGTAGGAGGCCTGAGACTCAACATGTAACTCTGAAATAGCAAATTTTTGGTGAGCTTAATATTAGCCTCTGATCTTACTGCATTCTGAAGTGAGTGTTGAGCATCAGACAGGAAAATGTAACTCCAGAAGACAGCCCCATTATTTAGTGTGTAACTGCAGGATCCTCTGAGAGGATGTGATGAGGGAAGTACAGAAGCTTGAGTAAAACTGGGCTCTGTTCTCTGTCAGGGACCCTAGGTCCTGCTACAGTACAATTAACCCATAATTGTTTACTACATTAAAACCTGATTACCTGTAGAGCAGGAGAAAACTAACTTTGTCTCAAAAATTTGCATGTTACTTTATTGCTACCATTTTTTTTTTTTTTTTCATCCAAGTCTTGTAAAGCTGTGATTTGTATTTATTTATTATTTCTTAAAAGTCCTGTCTCTTGGAGTGAGGTGAACAGATGAGAATTAAAAAGTAAAATAGCCAATAGCTAGGTTTTTGGTTGTTTAAGGAAATCCGTAAGCACTGAAAACAAAAGCAATAACTGGAAGCACCTAATTCTCCAATTTATGAAGCCCTTCTTGTCATGTGTAAGCCTTCTCACAGCGTTGGTAAGGACTGGGAGCTTCAATACAGTGTGTGCATGTGTGTTAGGTGTTGGTGGAGGGGAAGGTTTGTGTTCATGAATACATGTACACACAAGGTGCCTCCTTATCTGTCTACAGGGAAAATAAGAGAGTAGAAGTTTAGAGCAGTATTTCAGACATGCCAGGTGACAGCAGATGTTCACTCGGAGGCACTTGTTCAGGGCCTGTTTGTTGTGTTCTCCCTTTGAAGGCAGATCACCCTGAAACTCGGGCGCCTCAAAACTGATGCATCTGACATCACAAAGCAGCTTCTGAAAAAAAGTAGTTGCAATTCCTGAACTGCAAACTGATTCTGTGCTGTAATTTGTTATGTTAGGCAGGAAAGGCACTAAAACACGAATCATTGGTGAAATATGATTGTGTGGGTGGATAGCTCAAGGATGATGTTATCAGGTAAAACAATACCAGCTGGTGTCCCCCCAGCATCATTCAACACTGAATCGTCAGTGTTCAGGCTCGTTCAGGCTAGCAGGGCAGGAACCAGTCCAGTGCTTGTGAGGTTTATAGCAGAGATTCAGGTCTAGTTCTGTTCCTTCACCTTCACCGAGCATCCTTGAACAAGTCATTTTTAATGTCAATTCCTGTTCCTCTGTTCTCCTCCTGTGATAATAAATAGCTCCAAAAGCATGGAGTTAGGCTGGTGAAAAATGGAAGAACTCTGAGCTTGGATCTAGGGCTTATGGTTTGTTCCCTGAAAGTCACTCAGGCATACCGGCCCCTTGAAGGTTTGTCTGTGGGCTCAGGCTGCAAACCGTTCCAAGTGGCTTTGGCTCCACGGACAAGCTGGGGAGGGGGCTGCATCCCAGAGCCGGACAGGGCTCTTGGCCTCTGGTGTCTGCCCACAGGACACAGCACCTTCCCTCTGTCCCACTGTCTGTGGGTGAAACAGAGCCGAGGGATGGCTAGGAGACATCTGGCTGTGGTGCCAGGCTCATTGCTGCACTGCCCCAAGGCTGATCGTGCAGGTGAAATACCTCTGAAGAAATCCAGTGGCCCAGGGCAAATTTTCACCCAGTTGCCAGTGAGAGTTGCCAGTGAGTTTCCTGAGATTTGAGGTCTGCTAGGCCTTTCACACCTGTGAATTGACACTGTACTGTACTTGGCATCTAGGTGACATTTTTCATCATTAGTCTCTGTGTTTCTTTCTCTGTTTTTCTTTCCTGTCTCTGTCTCTCTCTGGATTTTTGCCTGACTGTGACAGTACACATGCAGATAGTTGTACGGCTGCATTTTGTGAAGATAGTAAAAATCAGAATATAACTCAGAAGTTTGGATTTTGAAACTAGGCTATTCTATGGGATGTTGTTCTTCCTTTGCAAGTGAGCCTGATTTACAGGATAACATCTCTGACCTGAGAAAGCAGGCAAGGTAAATGCTGCTGCTTTTGTCCTGCTCTCCTAGGTGTAGTAGGGATCTACTGATGAGAGACTCTTGGGGAGCATTAGGGTTATCTCATTAGGGAGGTGAATGCAATGCACAAAACCAGGGCTAATAATAGCCCCTGTGTGCGTGTGCGTGGCCTGGGATATCTCTGAAGTCCTGTGGGCCAGGGTCTCTGTTCTGCAGCTTGGAATTCCTGCTGCTGGTTACCATGGATTCCTGGTTGCTTTGACAACTTGATGTTTCCCTGTAGCCATCAGCATCTGGCATGGCCAATATTTAGGTTGCAACCTAATCAGTTATGGGGAGAGAACAAAGACAAGCAACACAAAGCTTAAAGGCCAGCAAAACCACCCACTGAAACATAACAAAAGGCAAAAGGAATACAAGTGTTTCTTTCCTGCTTGGCTGATCTCCCCACCTGGACCCTTTGGGCATATTCTCCAGTTTCAGCATAACCTTGAGTGTTTATTCATAATCAGGAGGCCACTGTTATGGTAGACTTGACAGATAAATTGGGGAAACATGGACTGGGCAGGATGGAGTGGAGAAAGGAGGCTGGTATCACCTTGTGTCAAATTCTAAACTGTTTAGAAACAAATAGACTGCTCCCTTCCCAAAATCATGCCCTGCTTTGCACATGACCCCGAGGCCCCAGAGGGGAGTCTGTGCACACAAGAAGGGAGGCCGCTGGGCCCATGTGTTTGTGTTTCACCAGCCGATCCGTGCTTTGTCTGTGCTGCTGTACCAAGGGAACTGCCTGTCAAAGGAACGTTTGTTTTGCCAAACAGAGCAGACAGTTTGCAGAGAACAAACATGGTGTAACCACATGGAAGAAGCATTGCAGGGAGTGATGAAAGTAAAGTTCACATGTGTTTGGATCTGGATTTGGATTCAGATCTTTCCTGTATCTCTACTTCACAGAGATTGCTAATGCTGAGTTGGAGGTAGGGTATAGAAGCAAACTGACATGATGGTATGCTATAGCTGCATAAACTGAAGTGCATCTAATGTCAAAAAGGTGCCTCTAAATGTGCCATCATATCTGCTGATCTCCTCACATCACCCTCTTCAGGTACTGGCTAGCCCTGTTGACCCTTTGGAATAGGGTCAGAGCAGTCTGCTCTGGAAAAGTAAGGTGGGATGGAGTCTGTGTTGGGGCTCATCTGCAGAACTGCCCCAGCTGCAGGGTTCTATCTGAGACAATAGTTGGCTCTACACAAATTAATTTCAGTGACTATTAGGTATCATATGAACTCATATGAAGGAAACAAAATGGAATAAATGGGATGCCCATAATGTCAGCTTGGTCCAGGTCCCCAGCTAGGTGTATCAGTGCAAGCTCACTGGGACCGATGTAGTTGCCAGAGCATGTCTGTGTTGGCTGGGCTGTTGGCCCCTTGGCTTTCAGGGGCTTTTCCAGTCCCTTCTTTTTGCTGGAGTTTGCTGCTTCTGTAATGGGAGTAGCATAAGGCAACGTGCCCACATTTTAGGTCTCCTCCAGTTTAGTGCATGCATTGGGGCTTTAGGAAAGTGCCTTTACTTTAATTTAACAGGTTTCAGGTAGGGTGGGTTTTCTGTTGTGCCACGTCTGCTACAGGGGCAATTTCTCCTAGCAAAGGCATGAGGTGGGCAGGGATAAAGTATCAACGTCTGCAAGCCACGGCAACACAGCAAAGCCAGAAGTCACATGTGGAAATAAGATGTAGGATC
Source organism: Oxyura jamaicensis (assembly GCF_011077185.1). Lineage (NCBI taxonomy): Eukaryota > Metazoa > Chordata > Aves > Anseriformes > Anatidae > Oxyura > Oxyura jamaicensis. The sequence goes on from NC_048915.1 coordinate 6,622,978, forward strand.
CTAGGGCACCTTTCAAACTTGTATTCTTCATAAGATGGACACAGCTGCGAGTGGTTGTGATCCTGAGCTCCGACACCCATCTTCCTCTGCCTCCAAAGTGTAGACCGGGTGATAAAATCCTAAAGCAGCAGCAGCTCATGCTTATGGTGGTTGTGCCACGCCGGACGGACAAAGCAGGGAGGCAGCATGGAGTTGCAGAACAAGGAGTGCCTTGGTTGAGAGCTTAGGTGAGGGAGAAGAAAGCTCCAAATCATTTTTCTTGGTAATACCTGTGCTTTTTTAAGCTCCTGAATGCTTTGTTGCTACATCCTACCATGGTGCGTTTATCTATGTTGATTACAAGTGATAGGAGTGTAGTCTCACCCTGAGAGCAAGCTCTGTTGCTGCCTATTCTTCCTTGAGAAGATTGGATTGAGAATGGGTGAGGATTCCTGTCCAGACAGGACTGAACAGCCCATCGCCAAGTCGACAGCAGTGAAATCTGAGTCATGCCGATTGCTCGCCTTGGAGACAGCAGAGGCACTGAAGGGGAGGGAGGGCTGCGTGAGAAATGCTAAAGACAACGAAACTCGCAAAACACCTGGTGAAGTTTCATGCATGAGGTGAAACTGGTGCTAGCGCATCATCACGGTGTGTGAGGGAGAAGAGGAGCGAGCTCAGCATCTCTGTTATTCTGGAGCACGATGGGAGCTGGCAGAGGACAGACCTGCTACTGGGAAGCTGCTGTTCTCTCTGCCAGCCTGAGCGCAGGCCCCTGCCTCCAGTGAGTGTTGAAACCAGTGGGAATGGGGTGCCCTGTACCACTGGCAGAGCCCTTACTGGCTTCTGCTGCATGGCTTGTATGTGGAGGGACTCTGTGCAGAAGCAGCATATAGCTTAATAAAATGGTGACAAGGGCAGCAGAGGCAGCTGTTGGCAGCCTTATATGTGCTGCACTGGGAGACGCTGTGTACCACTGCAGGGCTGCCACAGTGCTTGACCAAGGAGAGCACTCGAGCACCACCAAAACTGCCCCTGCTTGGCTTTTATGGGTATGCCTGCAGGAGTGAGTGTACAGGAGCCAGGCTGCCTTAGCTGGACTGTCAGGGAGGATGGACGAGTGTCTGTCATGTCTGCACCCCTCCGGTTTCCAGCCCAAGAGCACCTGCCGAGGACCTGGCTCTTCACCCTGTCGGCTCACACTAAATGGGCTGGCAGTGTCTATCCTGGTTGGCAATAATTGTGAGTTTCAGAGATGCCAAATTCCTTTCAAGATAAATTATTGTTCTCCAAGTTCACTTAAAATTCAAGCCCAGGCCTCATTACAAATGTATGGAGAGTAAGGTAATGGAAACATCTTATTCCTTATAAAAATGACACTGAAGTGCAGCACTCATTACCTGAATTCCTGTGCGTTTTCTTTGCCTTCCTGTAGAAAATTTAGCAATTGAAAATGTTCTGCTCTTGGCAACTTTGAAGATTTAAAGGCATCTTCTTATTTTTCTAAGCCTCTTCCACTAACAGAAATACTGTTTGCCATTCCTGAAAGTTTCCATTTGATGAAGAAGTCATTTCTGACTGCAAAGCTTGTTTGTTTTCTTATGGTGAGTGCAATGAGCTGTGGTGGTGACACCGTGTACACATGGCTGATGGACGTGACAGGAGCACAGCCCTGATTCAGCCTCTCCTAAGTGGGGTGAACCTGCAGCACTTCTGTGCTGCCTGCTAGTAGGATTTGCTGGAGGAAAGAGAAAGATGACCAATATTTGGGTAATTATGTACCTGACATTTTATTAACATAAGATGGAAAGACCCAGAGAAAGTGCCAGAAAAGAGAAGAGGTAGGACATTTGTTTGTATGTTGCTTCTCAGCACAAGTAGTCCCATGAGCCTCACCTCTGTCATGTATTTTAAGTTGGAAGAGAGGGTGTTGTGATTTGCCTGTCTACTTCCCTCAAAGTGAAATCATTTACTAATGATTCAAAACAAAACAAACAAACAAAAACTTAGAATGGAGCTAAATTTTAAATCCATAAACAGCAAAGAAAAATAAGTTTTGGTTTCTTCTGGGTAGGTCAATTTCTCTGAATGCTGAGTGATATTTTGTGGCCAGCACTGTCCTTTAGCTCAAAGTTCACAGAATAATTTTACAAAGTTTCTTGGTCACATTGCATCCAGGTTACTGACCAACATCCCACCCTGACAGCACATGCTCTGGCTGGCCAGTACATGTGTGTATGGGGGGAGCAGTCACAGATGTTGACGTGATGTTTTGCATCCTTGGGGCAAGAGGAGGGATGCAGAAGTACATCTGCCTCTGTGCAGCCCCACTCTGGCCTATTTTTGTACATAGCTATAGGCAGGATTAGGAACCCCAAAGAGGCTGGGAGTTAAGCACCAGGAAAGCAGCCCTTCTCCATTCCAGCAGTGCCTTTGGGAAGCCCTTCATGTGTTCAGCTGGGTGGCATGGAAATTTCTGTGGAAAATTAGTATTCTTCATCCCTTGCTTCCTTTGTCTGGCTTAGTTTTAGATCTGTGCGCCTGATGAAGAATGACACCATGAACTTCCAGAAGTTCTCCTACACCAATGAAGATGAAGCCTGGAAAACCTACCTGGAGAACCCCCTGACTGCAGCCACCAAGGCAATGATGAGGGTGAATGGAGATGATGACAGCGTGGCTGCCCTGAGCCTCCTCTATGACTACTACATGGTATGTTCCTAATGGGGCTGGGTGTCTTGGGGTTGTCTGTCCCAGAGGACAAGTGTGAAGGTAAAACATGCTGAGCCACCTTAGGACAGTACCCACCTCTTGAACTGTCTTTGTTGTTCATACAGTGATCCCTGTATAACGCCCACAGGCATAGAGTGCCACTGTTATCCCCGGTGCACAGATGGAAAACTGAGGCATGAAAGAGCCTCATACTGTAGAATGAAATGAGAACAGGGTGGAAAACTGAAACTGGGTGTCTTGCGTCTCAGGCTGGTGTTCTTTTTACACAGCAGCTTTCTTGTAAGAAACAGGGATGCTTTGAGAGAGATGAAATTAAAACAGCAATGTGCTTTGCAGACCCTAGAAGCTTTATTTTTTCCAGTGCTGCTGCAGGATGGGGCTTAGTGAAACATGGGTAGGATTTAGGCCTAATTGAAACCAATAAGACTGATGTTCCTATTCAGCTGGTTGCTTTCAAAAGTCATTCCCAGAACAAAATGGTGTGGCTTGCCTAAGGTTACCTGGGGAGTCTGTGGCAGAACCAGCAGGAGAGCCCAGGTCTCCTGTGTCCTCGCCAAGTGTTTATTATTCACGCAGTGTTTTATCTATGAGACTTCAATTGCCACACAGACAAGGCTAATTTTGCCTCTGCTTTCCATGAATAAAATCTAACAATAAACAAACTCTTTGTTCTGCCTTGTTCTAGGTCCCAAAGGAGAAGAGGATTCTTCCGTCTGGTATGATGGGACGCAATGAACTAGGAAAGAGGTTAGCTTCATTTTTGCTCTCTATAGCAGTCTAATTCTCCTGCAGCTGCTTGCATGCATGATGGGTCTCTTAGCTTGCATAAAATAAACATCAAAGCATGGTGTTATTACCAACAACAGTGGAGGTTATTAACCCTGAGACATATATTAAAATTCTTTAGGCCAAATCCCAAGCAGGTATAAATGGAGCTACACCCATTTACACAACTGAGGATCTGTCTAGCTGCGTTCACAGTAGTTGCACCGATTTGCAGTAGGTAAAGAATTTATTTAAAGAATTTATTTCCCATTTTGTTCCAGTTGGAAAGGGGAAACGGATTAAACATTGGCATTGAGAAGGGAATGACAAAGTTCTCTTCTGTTCACTGGGCTGATAAGGGTTTCTGTTCCAATTGCTCCTAATCTCCCAGGATTCTCTTCCAGTGACTCCCATTTGTCCTTTGAGGTTTTCAGATAATTAACTATGAAATTAATAGCTCATTCACCACTATGAGTTCAGTTCCTCTTCCTGGATGCTGTATACTTAGGCAACCTTTTCTGGTTGTCTGTTTTTAACTATTTGACAGAATAAGCCTCTTAAATGATACTTCATTTCTTCTTCAGTAGGCTGAGTTAAGCTGTTTTCTCCTCTCTGAAAGGCCACTGCATTCTGAACAATATTTATAGCAGTGGACTGTTTTTTTTATTAACTGCATAGATTTTACCATATACCTGAAGGTGAAGGTCTCAGAGTGGGTGGGAGCTACTCATTCAGCTTTATTTCCCTTAGGGAACGCTCATGCTGCCAAGAGGTGTGAGGGTTGATAATGGGAATTGGTTTGTTTTCTGAGCATAGTAACAGGGGCAATAAACCACCTCTTCCCAGCTGAACGAGGGCTGCAGAGCCAGTAGGGTCAAAAAGTTACTGCTGCAGAAGGGACCAGTTCTTGGGATGCTGCACCAAGGGATGGTTAGTGTGTGTGACAGGAATGCATTTAGTCCATGTCTTTATCACCTGATAGCTTCTATACTTGGTCTCTTCTGCTTTGAAGCTTGAGCCATACATCTCATTTCTAATATTGCAACCTTTCACTCATCTCATGATCTGTGGGAGTTTTGCCTCCTAAGTTCCTGGAGTTGTGTGAATTAGTGCAAGTCAGCTTTCTAAATAAAATAAAATAAATTCATTGTCAATGAGCCCTGAAAAGACCACATAGCAGTTATCTTCTGTATCTTCCCTGTTGCTCTGAGTGTTTAATAGCCTAAATAAAGAAATTATGGATGTAGGCTCTGGATCTGCAGCTCCTAACAACATCTAAACAATATTTCCTGATTCTGTGTGATCAGACCTTATCTGCTGAGCACCTCTGGCTCTTTCTGGTTGCACTGGGAGGTGTGTGAGTGAGTAGAGATCACCCACAGGCCTGTCAGATCTCCTGTATCAAGCGGGAGATGTACGCTGCTGACTCAAGGTCAGCCGGCAGCTAGACTGTGCAGTTTGCTTCGCAGCAGTGCATCAAGGCATTTGCATCTTGCTGTGACAACTTACTGGGGTTGTCCACCCTCTTCTATGGCTTGAGATGGGATCCTTTCTCCACCAGGCACTGTCATGGAATGGAGTACGACCCAGAGATCGCATCCTTTGATGGCTCAGCCCATCTCATGAAGCTCTTGTCTGAAAACACTTCTATGACCCAAGAATATTGTGAGCCGCAGAAGAAGAATGGCTTAAATCTTGAAGGCATCCCTACTCCTCACAAACCAGCCATGCTTCCACCAGGTGTTAGCAAGCTGGATGCCACACCGGACACCTACATGGTCCCTCCAGGGGATGTATATGACAACAGCTCACTGAACTCCCTCTTCGAGACCATCCCTGTGGCCCCAACACAGCAGAGGTGGCAGCCAGACAGCACTTTCAAAGAGGATCCCCAGGAGGTCAGAGCTGTTGGTTGCATGCTGTCAGTGCAGCCCAAGGGGTACTGAGTGACACTGTGTCTACTTTGGGGTTTGCTCATGCTGGAGTCAGTGGGAGCTTTGCTTTTGCATTACAAGCTTGATGCCATTAGCATTGAATTATTGGGGGGTTTACATTGATTTTAGAAGAAAGATAAGACTTTGAAATGAGGCTCCGTGTTTTTTCAGAGGCCTCTGTTGTAATGACTGGAGAAGGTGAATAGACAAAGCAATGAAAGATTCTAGTTTTGACTGTTATGTTTCCACTTTTCTACAGTCGCTACTCTTCAGTGATATCCTCAAACCCCAGCCAGAGCCACCTTGCCCTGAGAGTTACGCTACGGACAATGTTAAGAGGTAACTGCCAGTCCATGATCTCTGGGTTTCCAGGGCACTTGGCTGTGTATCTTTCCTGGGGAAAGACTGCAGCCCTTTCCTCATCCCAGTACCAGCCTTGGCAGGGGCCATAGCAAACTTAGAGATGTCATGGTTTTGCATGTGTGTCCCTGGTGTCTTAGAAGCAAGTTGCTCTTCCATGACTTTTTAGACACAGAACAGTTTATGAATTTTAGTGTGTGAAATTTGAAGCAGGGATTAGGAATTGAAATATTTTGTTGAAAAGGGATCAAACCCAGTCTTAAATTCAAGTTACTAGATGGATTTGTGCCAGCTCATGCTTTTAGTGTGGTTCAGATTGTACTCTGTTGGCCAACCCAGTGTAAATCCAGTGCCAACTGTTTTCACTGCTGTGGTCACATCTCCTTAGCACCTTAGCCAGAGCTAAGATGTGGCACTGAGGTCTCCTGTGTGAGGGTTGTTTGGGTGCTACAACCCCCTTTCCAGGACCACTGCGTGGTTCCTGTGTAGATCCAGTTGGCTGCATCATCTTTCTACAAGCTACTTGGAATGGGGGTAAATGACAAAGAAAATGAGGATGTCAGCTGATAAGGGTGAAAAACAGTCTCCTCCTAATCTAAAGTATAGGTTCTTACTTAGGGTTTAGCACTGTTAGTGAACATTTATTATAGAAGGTGCCACTGCATGTCATTCCTAAAACATGAGAGAGATTTCATCCTCTTTTCCATCCCTCTCTCACGCAGAACTTTCCTGCTCTAGATATCACATGAAATCTCCAAGTAGGTAGCACTATTCCACCTCCCACTTTTTATTTGCCTCCTGAGTCACCTGGCTCTGTGACTCAGCTGCTAGACGTGGGGATTTTCACACAGACATCAGCTCACATTCATGAGCGAGAGGCTTTCTGTTTGCTGTTTATTCCTGTACTGAAGTTTTCTGGCTCTCCTGGCTCTAGATAAGAGGAGTTGCCAAGTCTGTCTTCCGAGATGGCATCACTGGGGAGGCGGGAGCAGGAAAAAGAGTTGGTGACTAAACAGGAATATGATGATCTTCAACTCCCAGGCAGCTGAAGGGTTTGTTTGATAGCTTGTGTACAAATGATGGCTTGCACAGGTTCCCCACAGAAGAAACACTTGAGCTGTAGCATCATGGTTTGAATGCTCATAGGTGCTGGTGAATGTCCAAGAGTGGGTCTTCTGGAAAAATCAGGCTCCTCTTTTAAATTTGCCTGTCAACAGTTATGCCTTCCTCTGTCTACTGCTACTTTTCTGTATTTTTCTGTAAAGACTAAAGTTACTGTTCATGAGACTGAGAGTTCTACAAGCTGGGCTTCTAAATCATTTTTAAGCACCTGGATAAACAAGCAGATGTCAGTGTCCTGCTGGTCCTCCTGTTTCTATAGGACCCATTAGGACACGCTCCTCCTGGGTCAGCCACTTGTGGGTGTGAATTTGGAGACAGTAATCTGAGTTCAGGACATTTTAAAAGTCTTATCACAAGTACCTATTTTGGTTTAGTTTGGTCCAGGCTTTTGACTGTGCAGTGGTTCTGTAGCCATCCACAGAAAAATACTGGTTACAATAATGTATGTTTTTTTTTGAAGCATAAACAAAAACAAAAGGTAAAATGAGGATATTGGATAAGTGCTGTTCCCCAGGGTGTTGGGAGGATCACTATGTGCTGTGCTGCAAGGTACTTGACCACAGCTGTGAGATGGGGAGTAGGGCAGACTTCTATGTGTGTGGTGTCTGTTGCCTGTAAAGATGGAGACTTGCATTTGTTTTACTTTTGAAGTGAAACAGCAGTGTGTGCTTATTCATCATACTCATCATTCTCTCTTTGTTCCATACAAGTGACTTTGAATACACTCTGGGGTCGCCCAAAGCAATTCACATAAAATCTGGGGACTCTCCCATGGCCTACCTCAACAAAGGACAGTTCTACCCCATCACACTGCGGACAGCTGGAGACAGCAAATGTTTACACTTGTCCTCAAATAAAGTGAAGGTAAGAGACAAGCTGACAATTTTGCTGACACATGCTATAATCAGACATCCAGCAATTGTGCTGGCCTGGGAACAGACCTGAACATGAAGAGTAATGGCTTTGTGGCTCATATTGGCTTAAAGTAATGAATGGGATGGATTCACTTATAGCAAACTAATCCTCTGATCCACAGCAACAGCTTGCATGTTACCTGACAATTGAAACCTTTCAGTCAGGTCAGGGATGCACAATATGCCTCCCTAGCTGATGGTTGGCTGGGGTCCCTGGTGGGAAGGTTGCCCAGAGAAGTTGTGGATGCTCCATCCCTAAAAGTGGCCAGGTTGAATGAGACTTTGAACAACCTCATCTAGTGGAAGGTTCCCTACCCATGGCACAGGCGTTGGAATTAGATGAATTTTAAGGTTCTTTCCAATCCAATCAATTCTATGATTCTATGGAGACTTCAGTACTGGAAACAAGTGCCCTGTCTTGATCCTGGAATGTGTGTCCAGGCTTCAGAGTCACCCCCAAGTGACTCACCACCTTAAGCTGAGCTTAAGCTCCCACCAAAGAAACATGATCCTCCAACCCTGAAGGGTATCTAGGGGCTAGACTGTGGACATCTCAAGACTTGCAGGATTTCTGAAACTGAGAATGTCAAGGAATAGATCTAGAGTGTCTCAGTTTGATACCTACTGCAGAATTACTAACAATTTCCCAATTCAGAATGCTTGTATGCCTTGGAGTTGGTGGAAATACATGGGCACTGCAAGCAGGGGGCATACAGGGCTCCTTTGTTCTGGTCTTGGCTCTGTGGCTGCCTGTCGGTATGATCATAGTCAAGTCCCTTCCCCTGTCTGCCTTAGGTTCCCCAGCAATAAAACATTAGCAATGACACTAAGCTGCCCTTGGCCAGTTCATGGATGCACTGGATGGAAAGGGCAGCGAGGGCACCAAGCATTATCCTGCTGTGTATACTGATATGGGATATCCTCACTGTGTTACAGAGTGTTGTGATGATTGTTTTTGACAATGAAAAGATACCGACGGAGCAGCTCAAGTTCTGGAAGCACTGGCACTCCCGCCAGCCCACAGCCAAGCAGAGAGTCATTGATGTTGGTATGAGCATGGCTGTCAGATTGTGATGGCTGGGTGGGGTTGATAACTTCTAGCGCCAGTTTACTGCATTTCCAATACACAATAACACTGTTGCAGCTCAAAAATCTGGCCTTGGGAAAATCAGGGAGGAGCAGGCTGCTCTGCCAGCTTCAGATCCTTTCTGTCTGGTGAGCTCTTGGGGATGTAAGATGGCGTTTGCCAAGTGCAAGGACATGTGCAAGGAGCTGAAGATACATCAAGAAGAGCCTCAGTCTGAGGAACAGAAGCTGCTAAACTATTTTGGCTCTTACAGATGTGACCTATGTCCTCTTAGAGTCTAGGAATCTGAGCTAGAAAAGGCTTTGGTACTGCTTGTCCTTCTTCACTGCCAGCATACAGGGTTTACAGTGAGTTATGATGGGCCAAACAGATGTTTTGCCCATCCAGCACAGCATCTTGCTGAGCACCATGCCAAGCACCTCATAGCTCGGAACAAGACACGTGTTTGTTTGAATTTAGAACCAATGTACGCTGACTTTGCATAAAATCACTACTCAAATACCAGTCACCAGCCAGGACCTTTGAGTCATTTCTGGCCTTAGTTATGTACACTAAAGTTTATCCAGTGGTCAGTCAGTGGGAGGCAGGCATTTGGGGAGTGGAAAGCCTAGGGAATGTAAACAGTTTTGTAGCCAGAGTATAAGCTGCTTCTTCGTTGCATTTCAGCTGACTGCAAAGAAAACTTCAACACGGTTCAGAACATTGAGGAGTTAGCCTACAATGCACTGTCCTTTGTGTGGAACGTCCATGAAGAAGCAAAGGTACAACCTGCTTGTGGAAGGGAAATGGGAAGCCTTGGTCCACAGCAAAACTGTAGCCTGCTTTCTGACAGCCCAGCCATGCTCCCTCTGCTTCTCAGCTGAAAGGCAGTTTCAAATCCAAACAATGCCATTCCAGTGGCCCTAGGTAGTGTTTGTCTGCCAGGACAGCAGGGAAGGACACCGTGCTTCTGTGTGTGTTTAAGCATTGCCATTAGCTAATAAACATTCTAGCTACACCTGAGACTGACTCAGAGATGTTATTTTAGTGCTGATGGATAACTCAAGAAAACTCTTTGCAGCAGGTAGCCTAGATGAGGGCTCTACTCACATGTGGGTGAAATCTATTTAAATAAACCACAGCTTAGAGAACAAAGACCCTCCTTTCAAGGCAGCATTTTGATGCATAAATGACTGACCACCCTTTTGTGAGTTGTGTGATGTGGAAGGGAGCCAGGCAGGTCATAAGATCCCTTTTGACCTTAAAATCTGCAAGGCTTATATTGACATCTTTCCTGTGTAGCGAAAGAAGAGCTTTGCTGTCTCTTCTGCATCTCTTCAGAGTCTCTTGTTAATGCTTTGCTATCTAGTGTGGATTGAAAAGAGCATATAAAAAAATAAAAGCATAAATCCTGTCTCTCTGAAACTGGTAGCTTGGGAAAACTCTGGTTTGCTTTGGGATCTCATTAAGTCATTCATTTAGCCCAAAGGCGACCTTGGTCTTTTACAACCCAGGAGGTTAACAAATGTCTTCAAGGCAAAGTTGTCAGAAATGGAAATATGTCAGGTATGTGACAAGCCCTCAGGGGTACCTCAGTAGAACTGGATTTAACTCTTAGCAGAAACTCTGTACATGCACTGGCCTGGGGCTAGTAAAGGTGAGACTTCAGAGACCTGCAAGGGCTAGGGGGTGGATCAGGTATTTGGGTCGTCTGTGGCACCTGTTACCTCTCATTGTGCAATTAAACTTCACACCACAGATGACGTGATTTCTTTTCTCTGTAGGTATTGACTAGATTTGACACTAGGTTTCAGGGCTGTAATCTTCAGCCAAAGCCCTGCTGAAGGAGCTGTGTGAGCTTCACCAGCTGCAGATCTGTCCCCAGAGAGCCCAGGGGAAATTTCAGGGTCACGCAAATGAGTTGGCATTGTGGAGATACAGTGTGAATTATGTGTGTGCTCAGCTTTTCTTCATAAGTTCCCACTGGAGGTAACTCCATTCTAGTGAAAGGAGACCAGCACAGGATGAATATTTATTTAACTAACAGCAATGATTTGTAATTCCTCAAGCTGAAGCCTAGCCCTCCTCCCTTCCTCCAGGGCATTGCTGTCTGAGGGTCGCTTGTTCAACTGAAAGATCAAAAATGTCAGCAAGAATATCCCCAGGCAGACTTTGCATCTCATCTGAAGCTTCCATGAACTGATGGGAGTGGGTAGCCAAAGTGTTAATAAAGAGTCAGAGACAATCAGGGATGTAACAGAGTGCAGTATGATAAAGGGTGAGCTGTCCACACAACAAAGCTCTTTCTCCTGGACAGCTGCCATAGATGATGTGGGAGAGTGTAGCTAGAAAGGACCTGCAGCTGCATTCAGGTGGGAAACCAACAGCCCACGTGCACGGCCAAAGCTGGGGGGGGGGTGGAAACATGTCTCAGGAGCTGCTTTTGTTCCTATCCCTTGTTCTTATTTCTGCTTGAGGTTAATATTTTAAGCACCAACAAGCTATATCAAATTCTGTTCCTACTTGCAGGTATTTATTGGGGTGAATTGCCTGAGCACTGACTTCTCCTCCCAGAAAGGAGTGAAAGGTGTCCCACTGAACCTCCAGATAGACACCTATGACTACGGCAATGGAACCAGCCAGCTGGTGCACCGTGCTGTCTGCCAGATCAAGATATTCTGTGATAAGGTAGAACACTGCTTTTCCACCAGGTTGTCTGAGAGGAATTTTAAGCTCCAGTGACTCCACAAGAATAAAAAGAAAGGTTGTTGGAGCTTAGAGCAGCATAGCAGCAGAGATTGTTCACCCCCCTCAGATGAGCAAAACAGGACAGCTGGGATGTGTTTGCACCACTGAGGCCTTTACAGAACAGGGTCCTGAGAAAGTTTTCTTTGTATCAGACCTACATAGGACTGTGCATCATAATTAATTTCTAATTGTGACAAGTTTTTAACAAGCAGAAAAGATGAGAATATCTTTTAGAGGTTCTTCCCCAGCCTCAGATATCTTCCAACAGAAACATCTTGCACAGCTGTTTTTGTCCACAGTTTTTATTTGTAAATTTTATTTTATTTTTTTATTTTTTTAATGTATAAATATCAGAAAGTGCACACTTACCTCCTTTTTCTGGATGGCCTGTAGCAGGTCTCTGAGATGATGATTTTTAATAAAGGCTGCTTTTACCTCAATATGCTTGCCACCCAGAGATGGCCAGTAAACCCTCTATTGCCAATGCTATGTTAAAAATTTCAATGCCCTAATTTTTGTCTCATCCTTCCCACAGGGAGCAGAGAGGAAGATGCGGGACGATGAACGGAAGCAGTTTAGAAGGAAAGGAAAATGCCTGGACTCCAATAACAATGGTCAGTGCTAGTGTTTGTTACCCGAAGCATGTTGAAATTCCTGTAGGCCTGTCCGTTAACTTCCACGAGATCCAGCCCTGGGTATTGCCAGGCCTGATGAAATCAGTCCCATTCAGAAACAACTTGTCAGTCAGGTCCCTGCCTGGTCTCCTCCTACCAAGCCTCTCAAAGCCTGTTATCAATACTAACCAACATTTCTGAATTGTCATGGGGTCTTGGCAGGGAGCCTTCCTAGGGGAGACAGCAGTGGGCAAACCCTGAAGGCCTGGGTCTGCTGTGTCCCATCTACAGATGGTAGATATTTCTAATATTTCTACTGGGAGACCTTGGGCGGGCACTTTCCTCACTCTGCACATAGTTGCCTCTTAAATGGCCATCTGAACAGAGATGAACTGGACTTTCCATTTGTAGGTCTGAAAGGCTGTTTGCTCTCCGGCTTCAGAGGGAATGAAATCACATTCCTGAGGCCAGAGACTGACCTCGAAACCCAGCCCGTCCTGTTTATCCCCAATGTCCACTTTTCAAACCAGCAGAGGTGTGGCACGGTAAGTCACTTCAAAAAACAACCAACCTGTTGCCCTCATCAGCCAGTCACTCCCATCATTTCCAAACTGATCAGTCCCCCAGACATGACTTATGTTATGTAAAAAAAAAAAAAAAAAATCAAAAAAAAAATCAAACCACAGCTCTTCATTGGAAATGTGGTGAACTTGAAGACATAGCTGTCAAGAATGGTCTGGATAGTCATACAACAGTGATAGGCAAGATAACCTTTCCAAGTACCTTCCAGCCAGATTTTATTCTGTGACACATATTATCTGGAACTTCCACAGGAGACTGGAGTAGTGGGAAAAATATTGGCAGAAAATAAACTATTGAAAAATGCAACCATATCAGTCCCTGCATGTGTGGGACATCTCTCACTTCTCCTCTGCCCATCTATCTGCCCTTGAGCCTGAGAAATCCTAGACCTAGCCTTCTTCATCAATATTTCCTCAAGAAACAATGTCTCAGTTTGTCAAAACTGGGGGAAAAGCCATTTGTGACAATACTTTATCACCCCATTGCAGTGGCTGCTATACTGATGTATCACATCAAAAAAAGGGACCAGAAGAATTTGGTTTGCAATAAAAGAACTGGCCAAGGAATGGCTGGTCCTTGATCCCAATAAGATGATGAGATTTGATCTGCTTTTTGGTGTAGCTAGATACATGTTCAGATGTGTTCTAGACAGAGGAGGAGAACCTAGATAGGTCTTTATATCAATTTTTATTTAGTCTAAGAAACACATATAGATGTTTAATTGCCTTCTCAAGGAAAAATTGATGGATTGGGAGGAAGGGAATCTCATTAAAACGTCACCATGTTGTCCCTCACCAGTGATACTGTGTATGCTAAATGATCAATGTTTCCTTTCCATTTCAAGGTGCTCCCTCCTGCTGTTCCCAGCTCTGCAAACAGGTAATTTTGCAGCAATTTGCCTTTCCTGTCCATCAGCTGCTCTCTTTCTTTGGGCATGTTATGGTGGTTTATTATCTATAGGCAGCACAATATCTATAGGCGCAAAATAACAGAGTATCTCCCTGAAGCCCTTGAGTGTCAAACCTTGGCTTGGAATGGACTAAAGGGATGCAGAAACACAGATACACTTCCTCCCCTGTCAGTGTCACACTCCAACATGAGTCTGGTCTCTGACTCCTGCTGTTCTTGTAAAGACAAAGTTTAAGTTTGAAAGACCAAAAAAAAAAAAAAAAAGGTCACAACAGAACTATTGCTGAAGGGTTCACATAACCAGAAGCAGTTACTGCTGTAAAAGAAACTGGAATGAAGTAGATATCATGCTTCTAATGTGTTTAGAGTAGGGAGAACCAGATATTTACTCTAGTCTTGATCCACTGTTAAGTTATATGAATAGAGAACGAAACCATGAAGGTGAAAAAGGCTTTTTTTTTAACGATGTGATACCAAAAACCACTGCCTACATTCACTGACCTCCCTCTATGCATTAGGCAGGAAGTTGCAACTGTGGTTGATACTCTGCTGCCATAATTACAGAACCAATATTTAATTGTGGGATGTTTGCTGGAATAATCAGTTGTTCAATCAAACATAGAATCCTGGAACTGTTTTGTTTGTTACTATTGTTCTGTTCCCCTGAGAGTATTGTGTTCCTTTTGCTTAGGCTGCCCTTGAAACGGAGTGGTACCTCATTCACAGATGAGTTTGACCCGATACCTCCAAAGCAAACCAAGGAAGAAGATCCTCAGAGAGGTAACCCTTGGGATGGGAACTGTTCTTGAATGTTGTGTTTCATTTGATTAAAGTAACTCTTGATCTTGGATTATATGAGGCCACACAACTCTGAAAACATGCTGTAAAGAGTACAGATTCAATGCTATGCTTTATCTGTTTCAGTGTTGTTGTATGTGCGGAGGGAGTCAGAGGAAGTGTTTGATGCTCTCATGTTGAAGACACCAGACCTCCAGGGCCTCAGAACAGCTGTAAGTATTTTCCAAAAATTGTGGCACATGAACACACTGCAGATAGTAGGGTGCTGGTACTTGACATATAGGAAACTGGATATAAGGCCACTTATATCTGGTACCTGCTTTCTTCTGAGAATGGAAATGGAAATTGTGAGTACAGGTGAATTCTACACACAGCTCCTGGCTTGGGCTATGTGTCGTTAGTGCTGCAGAGGGAAAGAACACATCTTATGGGGAGATATTTTGTTCAGATCATAATATAAGTCTCCTCTTGTAACAGCACATTCATATTTTCCACTGTAAAACACCATTTCCATTCTCTAGCTGTATCTGTGCAGTCTGAAGCCAGTTCTGGCTTTGTGCAGGAGTTCCCTGTGTTGTGTTTGAGGAGCACACAGGCATATTTGTGTGATGATTATCAGCAGCATCCCTGATAACCTACCTCTCTTTGGGGATTACTGGGAAGGAAACAAACAATAAATCTCCCAGATTTCAGTTGGCTTTATGACTGCACTTTAGACTCTGTTGGTTTTGCAAACTTTTAAAAATAGAGTTTGAAAAATGTCCGCACAGAAGATTCAGAAGATTCTTTGCCATCTTCTCCCTCCCCCATCCCTCACCACAGAGAGTCAAAAAACTCTACAGAAAATGCTTGTGAAAAGGCTACAAAACTCCCCTTCCACCCAAACTTCCTAAGACTGTAACTGTACTTCCCTAGGAGAGCTCTGCAGGAAAGCATTGAAGATCAGATAAAACAAAGCAGTAGCTGCAGTCAGATGCATCCACAGCAGACATGAACGCTTTCTGTAGCATTTTCTTTCACCTTCAGATGCATCATATAACAAAAAGCTTAGTGTTCTCTATGCCCAACAGTCCCAAATAGGCCAGGGAATGAAAGAACGAAAATAGAGATTATTCCCCAAGGTTCATGGCCTGTCAGTAGCCATCAGAAAGAGAACCAAGACCAAACTGAAGCCTGCTTATCTGCTCATTACAAGACACGAACATGTTCAAATTGTCTTGTTCAGATCATTGCTTCAGACTTTTTTCTTGAGTGGAAATGAGGGGGAATCCTTTGCTGCTGAATAGCCCCAGTGTTATCTTTGATTTTTATCATAGGAATTTCAGTTTACAAGTACAAAGAATTGCCCTGTTTTCTCTCACAGATTTCAGAAAAATATGGGCTGCTTGAAGAAAGCATTTATAAAGTCTACAAAAAATGCAAAAGAGGGTAAGCTAATCTCTCATCTGCTTTTATACTGTGCCTCTAAAACCTCATTCTCTTTGGTACCCTACCATAGGCTGAAATAGCATTTTAACAAGATAATAAAAAGTAAAGCCATGTGGGGTCTGTGCTATTTGGAGCATGTAAAACTCAGATCTTTCAGGGCTTTAAAGATTTGGGATAGTGCTTGTTTGTATTATATTTGTCTGGAGTGTAAAGTCTTCCAAGGAAAGGAAGTTGGATGAAGGAGGAATTGTTTGGGTAGTTTAATGGGTGATCCCTTATGTCTCATTCTGAAAGCCTGAGATTTCAGAGAACTTATCTTACTGCCATCAGAGAGGTATAAATCTTTGCTTCTCCAAACCAAATGCCTAAGTGTCCCTGGCTCAGAAAGAAATCTTAGAGCTAAACAAAAGCATAGGCAGCCCCAGTACAGACAAGGGGCAATCTGAAAGGATTGTCTGTTCCTAGATTCACCATCCCATCCACATTCTGGGGGGGGGGGGTCAGTAGGAAACTTCACATTGACTTTGGGAGGTGGATCAGACCCTCCTGGGCACAGGTGGCTCTTGTGCAGCCCAAGTACAGAAATGCAGGTCCTGCTTGAGAGACTTGCCATGTGCTGCTAGGAGACAGGTGTAGCTGCAGGGAGTGGACAAATGAGGTTTGCAGTAAATGTGAAATGGCTTCTCAAGTGATTCCAATGTGGTCTTTATTATTGACTGATCCATGTGGATCTCCTCTGAGGAGGGAAGGCTTTTGTTTGCTGGGGATGGCTGAGAGGGAACGGTGCTGGTTTGCATGAGTTGAGGACCAGTTGTTGAGTCTTCTGTGGAGGACAGCAGTCTTGATGTGGAGGAAAGTGCTACTTTCACAAATGTTTTCTGGACTGATGAACTCATTCTGGGTCCTCCCTATCTCTGGCAGAAAATTCTCCCTTCAGCTGATGGAAAGGGAAAGACTCATAAATTCCCAAGCTTATTTTCGTAAAGCTAAATCCAGAGTTCTTGCAGAACGAGTGTGATACAATCAGGCTTTGCAAGCACCAGTGACAGCCTGGGTGATGAACTCGTTGTTGCTGGCCTTGGTCCAAATTCTGAGCATGGGAAGAGATGAGCAGAAAAGCAAGGCTGATGACAGGTCCTGCATTGTGCAGTCCTATGTTCTCACTAGCATGGCCCCCCAGAGTTTATCCTCCATGCTGTGATGTGGTGTCACTGAAGTGGGAAACCATTACAGTCCCCTAACCTGTCAATCCACCATCAAACAACCTTTCTGAGTTCAGGAGGGTTCTTAAATATGGTCTGAATTTTAACCCTCTTGCACCTGCTCCTGAACTCAGGTCCCTTTGTACTGTCAGATGCTGCTCATCTGATATCCCTAGAAATGGAAAAGACAAAGATCAGCACTGACAGCCCCAGGAGAGGGGTTGTCCCATACACCTCCCCACAGATTGTGCCTCGAGTCTGGTTTCAAAGAACACTGCGAGTGACAAGGTGGTCAGTTTGTTATTACAGTCTCCAACTTCAGGACTGAGCCAAAGCTCAGGTGTGTCAGCTGTGGGTGGTGGCTTGTGATTACTGATGTGGTGGTGGCTTGTGATTAATGATGACCATTACAGGTCATCAGACTGTCATCAGGTTTCTGAACCAGCTGACTGTGAGCCTCAGCACTGCAAGAGAGATCCAAGCACTGATGAGTTTGCAGGTGGACCAGGAAATGGCACTGCTTCAGGGGAGAGGCCACCCTTACTTTGTTTTGCTTTGGTTTTGGTCATTATTTGATCTGATAAGTAGTGAATGTGGTTTAATAATGACTGGGAGGGAAAACAGGCAGGTGTCTTTTCCATCTCTTCTACAGAATAAAGAAGCAAAGAAGTAGCTCATGAAAAGAAAAGGCAACACCTGGGAATTAGATCCAAAACATATTTTGACAGTTTAATGAAAGCTGGACCTGATGCCATGGATTGCTGAAGTGTGGGAGAAATAGAAACTTTTCTCCAGTCTGCTAGATAACAGGGTCAGACACTGCTTCCTGCTCCCCCAGATTTAATTTTCCCTTGAATGATTTTATCCTGTTGCTCCACCCTAAACAGTCTTCTCTTGGTAATTACAGCTTGAGGGACAGATCTTCATCTGATTTAAACTAGTGAATCTCGGTGGTACTACCTGGGTTGACAGTAGGTGAAGACCTACTATCAGCCTGGGCTTTCTTAGTGTGATGTCCTCATTCAGATGAACTTAATCTCAGGGTTACTCAAGAGCAATAATGAGTGATTTAGTATCTTGTCGAGGTTTGGAATTGAAAAAACAGTACA
Organism: Oxyura jamaicensis; assembly: GCF_011077185.1. Classification (NCBI taxonomy): domain Eukaryota; kingdom Metazoa; phylum Chordata; class Aves; order Anseriformes; family Anatidae; genus Oxyura; species Oxyura jamaicensis. The sequence goes on from NC_048915.1 coordinate 6,641,241, forward strand.
GGGCTCAGATTTGTAATCAATACTCTCTTGAATCTTCTGTGGTTTGGAAATCTGATGGAAGCACAGTAGCAAGAGGCACAGGTGACTTCTCTGGCTTCCTGCACTAAGCCAGGGATGGCGGGAGCTGCTCTGTTGCAAGACGTTTAGTGATGAGCCACCCTTGGGTATCCACACTGTCCCTCTCTGCAGGCACCCATCAGAGGCCAGACTCCTGGGGCCCAGGAGAAAAGAGAGGCTCCTGTGGGGGTGGAGGAGCAGGACCCCATCATTGGCACGTTGTGTGCTTGGGGTTCGGCAGTGCAGCATCAGGTACAGTGGCAGCAACATGCAGTTGCCTCCCCCTTGTCTCAGCCAACTGCCTTCATGGGTGAGAGACATCACCCAGGCTGACATGTGGTGCGAGGGCAGAGCTCCCACCCACACCTCTGCACACATGAGGTGTGCCATGCCAGGGCTCTGAGCCTCTCACTGCGTGCAGTGGTTGAAGGGGAGCAGCCAGCTGCTGCAACCCGAGAGGGTCACCAGGGCCCCACGTTTGTGCTGGTTAAACTGTTAGATGCTGGGTCTTTCATTTTTCTTGTTTTTAATCTTGGCTTCTGGAGCATTACACAATTAATGCTATTGCTCCATTAATGACCCCAGCAGGACCCTGGAGGGGATGTGCTTTCTACAAAGAAAGATAATTTGTTCTCTTTGTTTCTCCCAAACAATCACAATTTTCACATCTGATTTATGGGAAAACAGTTGGGTGATGCAAAACTGCCCCGTTACTTCCATTACAATAATGAGGGGCTCTTGCCTGGCACAGAACTGCAGCCTCGGGTTTAAATCAGCTGTTGAAATGTTTTCTCCTTCCCATCTCTCCGTGTAATTGAGTCTGGGTCGGAGAAGCTGCATGATCTGCAGCAGGGTTGGAGGTGTGCCCCAGAGCACAGGGAAGAACTTGCCAGCGGCTGGCCCAGCTGGCTCCACATGCTCTCTGTGTGTGTTCCTCGCGGAAAGGGCTCCCAGGCAATGCTGAGGGCATGTCTGCATGGGAGGTTGTTCTGGAACAGAAGGGCATCCTATTCCAAACCACTTACATCTGTTTCCAAAGCAGTCTCAGCTTGTTCAGAATAATGCATCCCTAAAAACACCCAGGCAAGAAGTGAGGATTGAGCAGTTCTGCTCCAAATTCACACCCTCCTGTAATCCAGATTAATTTGCCTGTGTAGCAAACACTGGGCCTAGGCATGTTGAGGGTAGAATTGCAAGAAGCACTGCAGGATGTTTCTTTGTGTTGTATCAGAGCTTCAATGCCCTGAGCTTGCCAGACCAGGAAAGGCGGATGCTGTGGGGCCGTGATGCCGGGAGCGGCCCTGCGGCGGCTGAGCCTCCTGGCCGGCGGGTGGCGAGGAGCGCAGCTGCGGAAACGCAGCACTGACTGATCAGTGACAGGGGTGGCGGGGCTAATTTTTTAACGCAAACTTTTTGTGGAGATATTTCAGGGAGGGCCACCCCATGCCACAAGGCTTTGTGGGGACCCTGAGCACGCAGTACTCAAATTCCAACAAGGCTTTTCAACATGCCGTATCTGACCCAGACATCCTCACTCTCCTGTAGGATCCTGGTGAACATGGACAACAACATCATCCAGCACTATAGCAACCATATGGCTTTTCTCTTGGACATGGTGGAAGCAGAAGACAAGATCCAGGTCATCCTCAAGGAGCTATAAAGAGCCACAGGCAGCACTTACTGGGACTTCTCTCAAAGATGGCAAGTTTGACCCAACAGAGCTCAGCCTAGTGCCTCAATTTGTTGCCTTTACTTGAATACACTGCCTCTGGGGAGGGACTCAGCCTCATGGTGCCTGGCAAGAGACTGCTTGGAAGATCTGTTACTGATGTGAACATGGAACTTCTGTCTACTGACAATATTATTATTATTTTATTTTATTCCCTTCTGGCAATGGGCCTGACCTTCTGTTTTACAGCTGGGAATGTGCAGCTACACTAACATGGCTGTCAGAACCCAGGCAGCGGCAAGGGACTGCCTCTGCTCACTGTTTGCCTTAGCCCATGACTGATTCAACCATAGGCTTTGGCTTTCTCCCAAACCATCAGTCATGCAGAACCTTCAAACCATTTCCAGTAGGGCTGAGCCCAGCTCTGACCTTCTCTGTCCACAGAGACTTTCACAGATGCATTTAAAACTCACTGTTGAACGGACACTGCCTGCTCCCAAGCCCCCCACCCTGCTGTGTCTCTTATTGTAAATACCACAAAGGCCTCCATAGCCCTTGTTTATACATTTCTGATGTACTGTTCCTTTTATATTTTATATATGTATAAATATGCATTGTTTTATATTTGACTCAGTACGTTGACACAGAGCATTTCAAACACAGGCTGCTTCACATTTCTCCGTGAACTCCTTTTGTAACTGTGTTGTTGGTTTTGTTGTTTTGGATATTCCATAATAATAAAGGTTCAAAGACAGAAAGTGAACTGTTTTCACCCAGCTCCTGAAGTCTGAGTTGGGAAGGCCTTCAGGAAGGGCTGGGCAGGAGCCAGGGCAGAGAGGTGACCTTGGAGGCACAGAAAGGACTTGAGGTTGTTTTGCATCAAATGCTGTTTAACAGCTCAAGAAGTTTGTCAGTCTAAACTGCCTCTTCATAAATGGTTGTGAGACAGCAAATGTTGCCTGTCTGTGTATGTCTGCAGCAACGGCTCCCGTCAGGCACACGGACCTGCAGCTGGGCTTTCCTCCCAGCTCTGTGCCGGCTGCTGCAGGCATACTGTCACGGTGCTGTGGGTGGGTAGAGGTGACTGAGCAGTTCTGGGCACATCCATGATGGAGGGATAAACGCTCAGAGGGGTTACCTTCCACAGATCTGCTGAAATTTTAAGCAAGTCAAAAAGAAAGGCCCTTTTTAATTCTGCTCATAGGAGGAGCAGCACAGCCTCCATCTTTTGGGCAAGGCAGTGTTATCAGATAGCCGGTTGTGTACCTTCCTCCACCTGTACTACACTGGCTGCCCAAACTCCTCTCACCTGCTACCTCTCAAACACCAAGCTTCCACCCCTGTGTCTCCTGTGCTAAAAATTGTTTGCAGCTGCTTTTTGGTTTTATACATATATATTATAGATATATATCAAGGGGGAGTCCTCTGTTTTTCCATTAATCCTCTGATGACTGAAATCTGTGGACTTTCCTCTTTCTTTATGTGCTTCAGTCCTCTGCTTTTCTGTCTATATCAAAGTGAAATGAATGGGAGTCCTATAACCAGAGAAGAGAGAGAAGCTCTACTCCCACTGGGAAGGGGGTTTTGAAATGTTGAAATATGTCAGGTTGGTGAATTTTTGATTACTTAATTGTTATTATCATTATGAGGAGGGCCTCTTAGATGAGACTCAGATAAGTTTGAAGGCTTATCAACCTTTGATGATCTCTCCTGGCACTCTACACTCCTTCATCTTTATCATAAGTTCCTTCTTTAACAGGATTTCTCTGATTCAGTATTAGTTCTGAAGGTTTGGGCCTACAGTCTTGCTATAGCAGAATTTCAGTTCAAATTAAAAACAGGCACACCAAGAGCTCCCCAGTGCTTAGAAAAGATGGCTGTGAAACCGACAGGTGCCTCATCATCCTGACACATCAGGCAGGCCTGGGGACTCAGCTCCACTCTTCTCAGGGAGATCTCTGCAGCAGGACTCCAGGTGCTGGGCACCCTGCCGCTGCTGTCTGTGCAGGGCCAGTCCTGGGGAGGGTGGATGGGCCCTGCCTGACCAGTGGGCAAGTGCTGGCTGCTGAGGGAAGAACACAGGTTTACTGCTGCTTGTGGGAGAGAGAGCATACAACACCCCCTGAGACAAATCCTAAGATCTGCAGTGTGAGAACCGCCCTGGCTGACACTAAGCTTGTCTGCACCATTTAAATGACTTCCCTTTCTGTTCATGAGAAGGAAGCAAAGAACCGGGTAATTCTTCCTGTGTAGGTTCTGGGTTAGCCTGAATTTGTTGGGTTTTAAATCACAGTAACTCCACCGTGTGCAGGGAAATGCTGGTTGATTCATGCCAACGTCAGCGCAGGTACAGTCACCGCCCCCTGCCACCACAGCTGGGGGTGGGTGTTTTGCTGACTGGCTTAGTATCGTTCATCCCTTCCAGCAAAGGCGAGTTGCTGTAGGGGTTGCGTAAAGCAGAACTCCCAAATATGTGAAAGCATTCTTGACTCTTTGCCTGGAGCCCACCAGTTCCTTTTGAAGATTAAGATACGAGAGATGAAGGCGATTCACCTCTGAGTGAACAAAGGTCGTGTGAAAGTATGAACCCACTTGTGTTTTGCAAAGGCCTTACACTGACAAATGAGAGAAGCTTCCTCTGGAGTAGTATCTGCTCTGGACAGTCAGCAGCTGGTTTGTGCTGACTCTTGACTGGCTGTAAAATGTACCTGGCAGGTGTGCAGCAGAGAGTGTCTGTGCACACATGCATGCACACCCACACTGGGCTCTGTGTTCTGTGCAGGCACTGTGCTTCAGCTGCACCAAGGCCTGGTGCTGGCAAACCCAAGTGTCCATCCCCTGAGCAAGCACACAGCAGAGGTGTAGGATTTGCCCTCACTGCCCTTTTCACAAATTTCAACCCTGATAAGAAAGGACTCTCCAGCCAGGGCAATGTCTCCTATGGGCACAGTCAGCTTCCACCACCGATTTTTTGGTTTATCAGATGATAGCACCAAGAGGAGTTTTTCTGCAACTCCCAATAACTGCAGTAATTATTCAACACAAAGGAAATTGGAAGCTTTTACATCAACTTTAGCTAATATCTTCCATTATACAGCACCAAATACTACCAATTAGCTACTGAACTATCAGCCAGCCAAACACAGCAGGCTGAGGGCAGTACCATTCACTGTGAGTTAGCCTGTACTTTGCAGAGTTTGAAAGAAGTCCTGTTTGAGGAACTTTGCTCTGGTGTCTGGGTTCTGCTGCTCACAGCACTGGGACCCACTTCTGATCATAGTTGTAGATGAAGGAATACTTCCCAAGTGCTCTGGGTGAATAAGCACCTGCAAAGACAGACATGCATTAAGGAAAAGAAAAAAAAAAAAAAAAGAGAGAGAGAGAGAGAGAAACACAGCAGTGTGTGAGTTGAATTTTGCAAGAGCTCTGGTATCCACAGTGCTGGGTGGAGGGCTCTGCTGTTCAGCTGTACAAATAACACCCAGTTTCTATGTCTTTATTCATGTTTATTCATTCCTTGCATCATCAACCAAACAGCTGAGGATCTTGGTGTGTGGTGTGATTCTCCATCACTATGAAGGGAAAAACAGCATCCTGTGTTTTGTTAAAACACCCACACATCATGTTTGGAGATTCCCTGGCACCATGTTGGATATCGGAAAGGATCAAAGACACAGGAAACTGAAACTGTTTGCATCTGTTTCACAATGTAGAAAGCTTTAACGAAGGCACTGAGAGGTCCCCTCCACTCTGCTTTTTCACATTTTTCCTGAAAAAATCTTTGGATTTGTATAAAATTTCTTATTTATGAGAAAGGTACTAAAATCCTCAGCCTGTGTGAATGTCCTGGTATCTTCTGTAAAGTGTCTCTGGCCATAGAATTAGTTTTGTGCTAACATTTGGTGTACACAGACTTTGGGGTAGCTTTAGTATGTTGAAGGTTGTCTTGACTGTAAATTTAACTGTGACACCTATGTAAGGGATTGCCCAGATTTCCTGAAACACTGAGACACTGGCTCCAAAGGAGCCCAGGCATCAACAACTGGTGAATAACCAGCCTTTATTAAAGTTGTTGCTTTTTATCAGCTACCAGCTGATTTAGTTCTGAAGTATTTTACCTTCCTCTAGTTCTATTCGTTTTAGTCTAGTGCTGAGTATTTCTGTACATATTGTGTGTTCTTGTGGGCAAGGGCTTAAGTCACCTCTAATCTCATGACTTGGAGTTTCAATTCTATGGAATTTTCTTCCCCACTTTTCAGACTGGGCTTGAAAGGAGATCTGTATGTGTTTGTTGTTGTTTTTTTCCTAACAACAGAGAGAAGACTGCATGCATGCTTATGTGATGATGGTGTATCCTTGTCCTTTTCATGCAGTACCATGGTATTTCATAGGTTTCTAATCAATTTGGCATGAAGGACTGATGAAAATGACAGATGGCATTTCTTCACCATCTGCAAAAGGTATTTGTAGCCCATTCCCTTCCTCTTTAATTAACTTGGTAACCATCCTTAGTAATTTTGGGCCAGATTTTCAGCATAAATAAACTGGCCTAGCTCTGTACCTTTAACTGAGACAGACTAATTTACCCTGGCTGGGGATCTTGTCCTAGCTTAGTCAGCAGAACGGCTCTCAGGGAGCTGGCATGTTGACACAGCACCTTGCAAGTCTGGGATATGATCTGGATGGAGCTCCAGTAAAGCCCATTACCCCAGTTTGTGCTGCCTCAAGGGCCCTGGAGAGACTAATGCAACCAGCATGTTCTCTTGCTCGCTGTGGCTGGTAAGAATTCTGTATCTGGGAAAGTTCATACGTTAGAAATAATAGCAGTATTGCTATTGACTGCTTTTCCAGTCCTTTGGTAACCACCTAGAAGAACTTTAGAATGTTAGAAGAAATAAACAGGACAAGAACTATGAGTATTAACTGAAAAAAATAATGTTACTTATGCCTAGAAGCAATCAGCCAATGGGATACATACAGACTGGGCAACGAGACGCTGGAGAGCAGCCCCACAGAGAGGGATCTGGGTGTTGTGGTTGACAGCAAGTTGAATATGAGCCAGCAGTGTGCCCTGGCAGCCAGGAGGGCCAGCCATATCCTGGGATGCTTCAGGCACAGAACTGCTAGTCAGTCGAGCGAAGTGATCGTCCCGCTCTACTCTGCGCTGGTGCAGCCTCACCTCGAGTACTGTATGCAGTTCTGGGCACCACAGTACAAAATGGACATTAAACTGTTGGAGAGTGTCCAGAGGAGGGCGATGAAGATGGTGAAGGGCCTAGACGGGAAGACGTATGAGGAGCGGCTGAGGTCACTGGGCCTGTTCAGGCTGGAGAAGAGGAGGCTGAGGGGGGACCTCATCGCAGTCTACAACTTCCTTGCGAGGGGAGTGGAGAGGCAGGTGACCTATTCTCCATAAACACCAGTGATAGGACCTGCGGGAACACTGTTAAGCTGAGGCAGGGGAAGTTTAGGCTGGATATCAGGAGGAGGTTCTTCACAGAGAGGGTGGTTGCACACTGGAAGAGGCTCCCCAGTGAAGTAGTCACTTCACCGAGCCTGTCTGAATTTAAGAAGCTATTGGACTGTGCACTAAGTCACATGGTCTAAACTTTCGGGTAGACCTGTGTGGTGCCAGGAGTTGGACTTGATGATCCTTATGGGTCCCTTCCAACTCAGGATATTCTATGATTCTATGATACATTCCACCCAGTCTGAGCTGAGCTCTACCTTTGCCCCATGACTAGCTCCCTACCTGTATATGAAAGAACTGCTCTGCACAAGGACACTTCAGCAGGATTTGTACCTGTATCTGCCTCTCTTATCAGCGCTAATGTCAGAGGGTAAAAATGCGGGCATGATTCCTGGTGCATGTTGTCCCTTTGCCATTGAGGAACAACTCCCACTGCAAAAGCACTGCTGGCAGGGGTGAGGCAGGGTCCACCGGTACTGGCTGGACAGACTGATGGCAATTGTACCCATGCATGTCACTGGAAGTCAGCCTGGTGTGTTTAACCCATTCCTCAATAGCGGTGTGTCCCTCCTACCTCTTCACCATATGCTTCCTGATTGCAAGCTACTGGGCATGTTTCTTTTCTTGTTTTACTCAAGTTTAGATCAGGAAAAATCTGGCAAAGCCTGCTGAGGACAGAACAGCCAGAGGGTTATAAAACCAAAGAGACTGTGCTGAGGTGCTGTGTAATATTGCTCTCCAGCTGGGACATGGAGGCTTTCTCTAGCTTAAGAGGATGTTGTTCCTTTCCTGTTCTCTTGTTCCAAGTGCTCTTCTCTCCCAATTGATCAGAAAAGTATTGCAGATTAAATGTCTGTTGCACCAACAGCCAGAATTATGTGGTAGTTTTACACACGCACTGTAACTCTAAGAACCTGTTTGTCAAAGGCACTGACAGCTGGTGATATTTTAATGGCCTTTACTTTGAAAACATGTGTTTTTCTATCTTGCCTTTAAAAAATAATACTGTAAAATATGGAACAGCGGGTTGGTTATAGCGCTGGTAGTCAGGACTCTAGTCTGCTTCAGCCATGTTGCTGTTGTGCAATAGAGATCAATTTAGCCCAGATTTTCAATACTAGACCAGTGAAAGGTAGCAGGGGACACTATGCTCTGATCTAAAAAGGATTTAGCTGTTTGGTGCTCATCATAAACCTACTGTCACAATTTCCAAAAGATCCTATATGACACGTACTACTGAGCAAGGTGCCTTTTAGAAATGGTGTGTCTACATGCCTTTGAAGGTGGGCTCTCCAATTTCTGTGCTTTGTTTCCTTCCTGTTGAATGGGCAATAGTGCTGTTTAGTCACATCTCTAGGCCTCACATCTCTAGCAGTGAGAAGTACTTCAGAATAATTCTTATTTTTACCTGGTCCAGGGAACCCTTCCTGTGATCCACTCCCCATCCATCGCTCTGTGTTTGAGACAAACACAGCACTTGAGCAGTTTTGCTTTGGACATCCTCTGTAATCCACGAGGTTGTACTGCCCAGGCCCAGGTGAATCTTTACAAGGTGGGATTGCTGGAGCAGTGTCAAGCAGAATTTCTTCTGTCAGGAGAGAAGAGGCTTAAGGAGCTTGTCCCATAGTGGTGGACTTTTGTCAGGAAATAAAAGCTGTTGTTTCTGTCAGGTGCCAGGGAGAGGTCTGTGCAGACTTGTCAGTGGTCCAGCTTCTGCAGAGACCTGGCTGCTCAGCTGCTCCAGAGTAAGACAGCACTGAAGCCAAAGCAACAATGCCAAATAACTCCAGCTGGGAGTTCCTCCCATTCTCTTCCACTGATTGAAACAGGAGAAGGTGCAGGCTCTAACCCCAGCAGCTGGGTGTGAAGTGTTTTTGTGTCTTCTGATGGTACACACTGGCAATCTTCTCTCCTCATATTTAATTTGCCCTTCCCTCTAGCCCTCTGTCCTTATCAAATGCCACTTGGCATTGCTTCCCTCCCAGCCTACAGCTTCCCACTCTTTGTACAAAACCCCTGCTAAAAGATACAACTGCTGAGAGATGTAGTAGATACACCTGTTGAGTAAGGAGCACTGTGGGCCTTCTCATGTTCTCATTCTTTTCCGTGGTCAGGAATTTATTGTTGATCTTAATCTTAGGCCAGGCAAAGTCACTGCATGGTGACAATACATTTACTTGAACAATTTGCTGATAGGCAGATTTATTTGCCTTCTCATAAGGATATGAAGGGGAAGGAGTTTCCTTTCATGCCTTTAATCCCTTTGAAACAAGTGGTAGGATAGGATACGTGGGAATAGCAATTCTGGCTTGAAGAAGTACTTGAGAGTTTTATTAAGCCTCCTTCCAGCTCTACTTCCCACCATAGCAGGGGCTAGCAAAATGTACACAATTTATCCCCTAGGTTGTACTGCTGTGAGCAACCCTCACTGTCCTGCTCATTGGTTCCTGGATTTGACCCTTTATGCCCAGTGTTACTCTGGGGGTGAGTTTAGGCACTGGCAATGCAAAAGAAGCAAAGCCTCATGCTTAAAATCCCTGCCTGGGCTACAAAAGCTGAATGATCTTTTTCCAGGTTATGTGTGCTCTGGCTTCTTACTCTGTAAAATGGGGGTAAGATACTACCCCTACATCATAAGGGTGGTGCAGTATTTAATTACTGTTTGTAAATGACTGAGAGATCATATGATAAAGGTACCTCTGATACACTGCTCCAGGATATTATCAGCCCACACTCCCCTTCAAGGCAATGCCCTGTAACACTTCAATCTGTGAGCTAGTTCCTGTAAATCTGTGGCAATAACTGGCCAAATTGGACCAGGCAATAGAGTGGGATACTGTGGGATCACTCCGCTGTCTGACCTTATTTCAGATGTTGCATGAAAGTGGCATGTCTTCCAGAGCTGGACTTACTTGAAAGGAATTTTCTTTGCTTCCCTGGTGGGTTTATGTGGCTGATAGACTGTGGGCTCTGCAGTAATTCTGTCTGTCCTTGTCAGGTGGGAGGTCTTTGACTTGAAGCAAGATGTTATACCCTTGGTAGACACCTTGGTGAGGGAATCGTTGAAGTTGTAGTGACCTACAAAACATACAGGAAAGGGATGTAAATACCAAACATGGCTGCAACACTGATGCTGAGAAATGAGAGTGCAACAGTCAGTGAATGTAACAGAAGGAAAAAGAACCGGTATAACAGGACTGAGTGGGGAAATCAGTTCTGGATTTAAGAAGTGCTGTCCTGGGCATAGCTTATTTCGAGGGACACTGATAAGGCAACACCAAACTTTGTCTTGAGCATAGGCACAAATGGAGACATTAGCAATTTTAAAGAATCAGACAGGAGGAGAACTCGCATGTGATATAACTTTGCATGATAATATGTGCCTTCATGCTCTGGATCTTAAACCTCAACAGGCTATGGGCCAGGAGTAGGCTTCTTTTGCAGCTAGAGTACTGTGGAGCTTGGTACATTATACACTAAAGTGGATTCTCCAGAAGCCTCTGGCATTTACACAAGAGTTGCACATTTTTTTTAGTGATTACTTAAGGCTACTCAAAACTGTCAGGATAGCTTCTGGAATGTTGTCTCAGCAGAGACTCAATGGGGTCAACCCATAGCACTTGGAAGAGAGGCACACTGGCGTTCTGACACCTGCTTGAATCTCATATGCCTTGAGAAGCTCTGAGTGACCTGAATTTGTGTGCAATGGTGCTCTGCACCTTGACGGAACAGAACCAAAATCACCAGCAACATATTTCTTCCAGCTCAAGGCTCATGTATATGGAGAAGGCTATTTTCCAATTTCTTCCAAATTTAATCCTCTTGTTTGGGACACAAACACTGCATGGACAGAAACATTGTTGCTTTGCTTGCAGAAATCCATAGATGTCTGTTTCAGAAAAAAAGAAAAAGGGCTTGTGAATTTCTTTAATTGACCTAACATGTGGGTAATTACCAACAAAGGAAAACCCACATTTAAAATCCAGTTGTCTCCATCATGAATTATTCTAATGATGCAACTGTAGGTGGTATTAGGACCAAAATATTGGAGTACTTACCAATTGTAGGTAGGTCTCTTTGTGATAGCCCAGCATGTAAAGGTTGCATTTACACACACACTGAGGACATGAAACTCATTAAGAAAATGTGGCTTTTGGCTTTAATTGCTATCTCCAGACTTCTCCAATGTCAGCTTTGTGTCTTGTTTGGATCAAACTGCTGACTGAGCCCAGAATTTGAGGTGGCGCTGCCAAGACACTAAAGGCCATCTGCAAGACAGCCCCTGGAAAGTGCTGCATTGAAAAGGGGCTGTCTCAGTGGCTATCACTGCTGGGACTGCAGTGTGGGCTAGTGGCCTTGAACTAAGCACGACTTGAAGAATCTACACTTCAGTTCATTCAAGCCTGCAAATAATGCTGGAGTGGTTGTGCCCTCCTGCAGCTTGCACCAAGCTTGGTGTGCAGCACTGCAGTTCTACTGCTAGCAGTCCCCAAGCTACTTAACTTGGACAGAGGTGCCAAAAGTCCCTGGGGAAGAAGGTCATGCTGCTCTCGTGGAGTACTCAGCTATTTGCCACACTCACTGCCCAGATACATGCTGCAGCTCTTGTACAGAATATACATAGGAACACATTTAATTCACAGCTCCTAAGGAGCTCACACTCAAAGAGAAAATTGGTCCCAAAGCTGAAGATAGCTTTGAGGACAACTTAGGATATTGTTTTCTTGTTGCTCACTCATTTTCCCCAGAATATTTGTCAATTTTCATCTGTCACTGCCTTAAAAACAGATGCTACAGTTCCTAGACAAAAGTTCCTTTTTGCCTAAGAGCAGTGGCTGCATAAAGAGTGCAGGATCTGGCCTTCTTTTTCTTCTCAGATGTCTCTTTGTGTATAGTCATAAATTATCAGACACTGCCATCTTTTAAATAGATAGTTTCCTGTTCTGCTTCTTGTAGGTTAGATAGTATCTCCTACAGTAAATCATGAGTCAGTGATTAATTCAAGAAGGCCATTCCCAGAAGCAAATTCTTACAATGTTAAAAATAATATGATGTGAATCCATTATACAATGATATAGAAAATAATTATGGCCTGCAAACTAGTTTAATCAACTTAGAACATGCTGGGGCAGATACTCAGCTGAAGTGAGTCATCATAAGAAAGTTCACAGTCTTAGTGTATAGGTTGTACGGGAGAACACAATTACTCCATGTCAGCTGAGTCTCAGTAACTCTGTATGTGTGCTCTTTGCACACCCAAATTGTGAGGCAAGACAAGTTTGTTTAAGATACCTTTGCTGATGTTTAAACTGTATCAAATTACTTTATAAAAGCATGAATTGCTTCAAGAACATGCATGCAGCCAGTTAAGATGTCTCAGCTGATGAGTAGCAATTTATTAAGCTTATTAAATTGTGTCGTATTCATTCTGCCATAAACAGCTATGCAATGTCATCAAATGTTATGAAGAGTCAACATGTTCTGCCTCAATCACAGTGGATGTATCGTGCACCAAAATATGATTTGAAAGGGAAAAGTTCAGTAGGAAATGGCTGCAATGTAGACATTCTGTGCAGAAAAAAAATCTCTCTAAAGAATAATAAAATCTGAAAGTAAATGTGGCTAATGCAAGACAACACTGAAAGGACAAAGAAGTCCATTAGCTGTGTGCATATTATTATAAACTATCTGATAGTTGTTAATAACACTTTGTGTTTTGTTATCATCTTCCATATCTCAAAACACACTCTGAATTCCTGTGGACTAAGGCTTGCAACACCCCAGTGAAGCCTGGTCACCGTGGCAGGGGTCAGGAGCATCAGGCATGGAAAGTTAAGTGACTTATATAAGGGTGAATCAGGAGGAGGTTCAGGAACTGAACCTAAGGGCTAGGTCCTCAGCTGAGGACCTTCCACAGCAAGTGGAAGGGCCCAGCCAATTACATTAGTTGAACATACTCAGACCTGATTCCCAGCTCTGAGGCTGAAACTCAAAACCAGTACCTGTTAAAGATGTAAAATTCACCTGCCTTGAGCTTCTTGGCAGAAGTTCCCTGTAGCCAACCAACACAGACTAGATTTCTAGAATGAAAACTCACAAGATGTGGTGGGGTCTTCCAGTATCAAAGCCAGTGATGTGGCAAGAAGGGCAGAGGTTGCCACCATCACAGGGTTAGGGATGTATTTTTCCTCCCTTCGTATTGAAAAGTTACTGCCTGGCGTTTCACAACACCTTGGGGTACACCTGCGGCATGGTCAGAAGTGAGATGGCAGATCATGCAGAAATACCTGAGCTAGGTTCATGCTCATTCATTTAGATACTGAGTGCAGTGGAACAGACCTCAGAACCATCAGGAACAGGGTAAGTATTTAGTGCAAAGCGCTGGGCTGTTACAGCTACCTTGAGAGCTGTAGCCAAACTAGCTCAGTTACAGCTAGTTCCAGTATTTTCTGGAACTTCATAGCATCACCTGCAACATCAAATATGACTTCACCAGCATTACATGTTAGCAGTGCCCTGCTGCCTGCCTTGTCTTCCCTTCCAAATCTCCTTACATGGTATTGATTGGGGGCTGGAGGAGGGATTTTCTCATTCTTCCTAGAAATAGGTTGTTGAAACACACTAGAGTTTCCCACTCTAAAGTCTCATCTGGACTGAAAATATGATAGGATGTTGTAGGCATTCACAGCTGGGTAACTGGAGATTTTCTTGAGTGCAGTGCGTGGAACCTGGAAAAAGAGGGAGAATAGAAATTGTCAGCAGCTGAGCTGAAAAGAAATTGTGAAATGACTGAGGCCTTGGTATTTACCAAATGTAATTTTTAAGGACAAATCACCTCTAGCATTTTAAAATAGCAGAAACTTTGGTATGCAGCACTCACAGTTGCAAGTTCTGTGAGATTAAATGGGGATGAGAATGACTTTTTCAAGTAAAAAGCTTTGCTGATTTCTTCTTTTGGGGGGGGCGGATGCTCATCAGCTGGTAAAAGATTTTTTTTTATTTTTTTATTTTTAAAAAGTCTTGTGTTACAGAGAACAGATCCAGAAATTATGCACTTTAGCTATAAATTTCAGATAGCCTAGTACAGTGCTCTCAATGAGTCCACAAAGCATGTGTGTATGTATCCTCCTTTACACTTCTGTAAGTTAACAACAGCTCTGCCAATTTGGTTTGCAAAGATTCATGCAAGAGGAAAAAGGACCACCTCTGGGTGAGACTGAGCAGAAAAAAAATCAGCCCCATTGGAACCTGAATTCAAAAGAGAACAAAAGATGAAAAAGCAGCTTAGAATAGCTGTGGGACTTCCACTTTAATTATAACTGTCCGATGACAGTGAAAAATGATTTTCCTTCTTGGCTGGATTTTAGAAACATCCCCAGTACAACCCTAAACAGACACTGCAGACAGGCAACAGAGTAGGTTAAAGACCAGATCCGCGCTCACCTGAAGTCATTACAAAGGGACTATGTGATTTTAGCAGCTTTGGAAATCAGTCTGAAATAAAATGCTTCCTCTTACCAGTGAAGGAAAGTATCCAGTTCCTTTCTTTGACAACAGAATCACAGAATCACAGAATAGTCTAGGTTGGAAGAGACCTCCAAGATCACCGAGTCCAACCTCTGACCTAATGCTAACAAGTCCTCCACCAAACCATATCACTAAGCTCTACATCTAAACGTCTTTTAAAGACCTCCAGGGATGGTGACTCAACCACTTCCTTGGCAGCCTATTCCAGTGACTAACAACCCGTTCAGTAAAGAAGTTCTTCCTAATATCCAACCTAAACCTCCCCTGGCACAGCTTGAGCCCATTCCCCCTCGTCCTGTCACCAGGCACGTGGGAGAACAGACCAACCCTCACCTCACTACAGCCTCCTTTAAGGTACCTGTAGAGTGCAATAAGGTCACACCTGAGCCTCCTCTTCTCCAGGCTAAATAGTCCCAGCTCCCTCAGCCGCTCCTCGTAAGACTTGTTCTCCAGACCCTTCACCAGCTTCGTAGCCCTTCTCTGGACTCGCTCGAGCACCTCCTTATCCTTCTTGTAGCGAGGGGCCCAAAACTGAACACAGTACTCGAGGTGCGGCCTCACCAGAGCCGAGCACAGGGGGACAATCACTTCCCTGGACCTGCTGGCTACGCTGTTTCTTATGCAAGCCAGGATGCTGCTGGCCTTCTTGGCTGCCTGAGCACACTGCTGGCTCATATTCAGCCGACTGTCAACCAATACTCCCAGGTCCTTCTCTGCCAGGCAGCTTTCTAACCACACATCTCCCAGCCTGTAGCTCTGTTTGGGGTTGTTGGGCCCCAGGTGCAGGACCCAGCACTTGGCCTTGTTGAACTTCATACAGTTGGCCTCGGCCCATCGGTCCAGCCTATCCAGATCCTCCTGCAGAGCCTTCCTACCCTTGAGCAGATCGACACACGCACCTAACTTGGTGTCATCTGCAAACTTATTGAGGGTGCACTCGATCCCCTTATCCAGATCATCGATGAAGATGTTGAAGAGGACTGGTCCCAGTACCGAGCCCTGGGGGACTTCACTAGTGACCAGCCTCCAACTGGATTTGACTCCATTCACCACAACTCTCTGGGCCCAGGCATCCAGCCAGCTCTTAACCCAACGAAGCGTGCGCCAGTCCAAGCCATGAGCAGCCAGTTTCCTGAGGAGAATGCTGTGGGGAACGGTGTCAAATGCCTTACTGAAGTCAAGGTAGACCACGTCCACAGCCTTTCCCTCATCCACTAAGCGTGTCACCTCGTCATAGAAGGAGATCAGGTTCGTCAAGCAGGACCTGCCCTTCATAAACCCATGCTGACTGGGCCTGATCGCCTGCTTGCCCTGCAACTGCCGCACGATGACACCCAAGATAATCTGCTCCATGAGCTTCCCTGGCACTGATGTTAAACTAACAGGCCTATAGTTCCCCGGGTCTACCCTCTGGCCCTTGTAGATGGGCGTCATGTTTGCTAGCCACCAGTCAAGTGGGACCTCCCCTGATAGCCAGGACTGCTGATAAATGATGGAAAGCGGCTTGGCCAGCTCTTTCGCCAGTTCTCTCAATACCCTCGGGTGGATCCCATCCGGCCCCATCGACTTGAGTACATCCAAATGCTGTAGCAGGTCACCAACCATTTCCTCTTGGATTGTGGGGGCCACATTCTGCTCCCCATCCCCTTCCACCAACTCAGGGTACTGGGAGTCCAGAGAACAACTGGTTTTGTTCCTATAGACTGAGGCAAAGAAGGCGTGCTGTTGATCTCTGGAGACTGATGAGTGACATTATACCTGGACCTGGACTTTCACTCTAGCAAGAGAAGTATCACACATGTTGAGCAAGCTGTATTGATCACCTCTCTCTTGGGGCAAAGGCAATGAAATACAGGCATAGGCTCATACTGATGCTAATGGGACAGCTCCTTTCCCCAGTACCTCAATGCTCTTAATCTTTCTAAACACAGACCAAAACACACCAATTATTTTAGAAATCACTCTGAGAACAGTGATGCTGGAACAGGGCAATAGTCCATACAGTCCATATATATCTGTATGTATCTAACAACTTTTAAACCTTGCTTACAATTGGTCTTACTGGCCCATATGGTTATGACTTCTATAAATGAACTACTATTCTTTTTTTTTAAGTTTGTGTATCTGTTGCTCCAAACAGCTTCAATCGTAAACTACCATCCCGGTCTACAAATGGAAAATGAACACTGTTTTTATATTTACTTTCTTCTTTCAGGTTCTATTTTTATTTTATGCCGATATAATGTTTCATATGATATGAGAGAGCTACTTTTTTTTTCTTAATAATCTCATACATTTCAAGCCATCTCATTTACCTTCTCTCTAAGTCAGTCTTTGCTGGGACCTTAATGGTTTTATCTCTTATTTGTAAACTGAGTCTATTTCTGCCATAGCCTTTTTTAGAGTTAGAATATCCAGAACTGAACATAACATTCTAGCAGGATAGATGATGGTAGTATCATATTTCCTTTGCCATTTTCCAAGCTATCTCTTGCACCCCTTAATTTTATGCTTAGATCATAATTGTGCATTGAGATGTCTTTATCATTTCAAAATTACAACCTTATGCTCTGATTTATGCTGTGTTTCAGATTAGCCCATGTGGTACTTCTACAATATCAAACTTACATGAGGAGATTTCTGAAGATGTGATCTGAGGGCTTGTCCACATGGAGGAGGCAGAGATCCTGAGCTACCTGTTTTTTATCAACCCCAAAAGTAGAAGCAGAACAGTCACTGCACTGCTCTGGTCTTTGGCTTGCATCTCCACGTGGCCCTGCTGTGTGGAAGTTCTGCCACATACTTGAGGCTCTCCAACATGTGCTCCATGGACAAGATGGTTGTGCTGAGCTAAGCAAGTTTGGTCCAATTTGCTAAAACCAGCTATTAAATGGGTTTCCAGAGGGTTTCCAGAGCAGATGAAAAAACAAAAACAACAACAAAAACAACACACACACACACACACACACACACACACACACACACACAAAAAAAAAACAAAAAAAACCTGCATCTGCAAGCTCAATTACCTGGTGTTGCCCAGGCTTGGCTGCTCCTGCTGACCAGCCTGCTGTGGCTTGGATGGAATCCCATGCTCAACCCTGTCCCATAAAGGGGAGTTACTACTCTGACAGCACATTCTTGATTAGTACCTTCCAGGACAGCACGTGTCAGGGAAACAACTACAGAGCCCTTCTCCCATCCACTGCATCTAGCTCTGGTTTGGCATGCACATCATCACGTCAGTGTTGTTGAATGTAGTTGGAGATTAGACATCTACACACCCTTGGAAATTTACCTCCTGCTACAGTGACTGCACACCTCTGTGTCCTTTGGATACTTTAAACTATATTCTGGTAAATATAAGGGAGGATTTAGCTGTGTGGTAGATCCACCAGAAATGCCTTCCAAACTCCAGTGTTCAGGTACCTGTGCGGCTGTGTGAATACAGTGGTAAACTGGCACAGTTACAAAAGTGGGTCAACTCACTTGTTAATTATTCCAGGTCAGTTAGTAAGAAGCAAATAAGCTCTCTACATTGCCTACATTACAGGTGGGTAAACTTCGTGTACTGGTAAACTTCATTTATCCCTGACTACCCTGCTAAAGGAATGTGCCCCAAAATGGCTTGTGCTGAAGAGAACACAAGCACTGATGGAGGAAAATAAGTCAGTAGCTGCAAAAAGGTCTAGTATTAAGCGACCTAATGCTTCCCCTCCCCTACCTAGCACAGTAACTTTTCTCTAGGGTAAAGCTTAAGAAAAAATCAACCAAGCCCTTGTACAGCTTGTGGTTTGGCTTCCTGCCTGCTCTGCCCTTCAAGCAGGAAATTCTCAAAGGGAAGGGAGTGCTTTGTGAAGCTACCTTAAGACTCTGCCTCTTCTCTTTTACTCAGAACTTAGCATCAGGTCATCTGGAACTCCTGGAAGCTGACCAGACAGACTGATGGCGCCTACAGAAGGCTTTTAAGCAACTTCTCTACCTTGATCATTTTCCCTCATCTTTTGTCCTTTACGTCCTTGATTGTTGTTATCTAGTCCCGAGATAATATGCTCCTGATATCACTAAGATGGGAGAGACAAGCAAGAAGGAAGAGATCAAAGGAAGGAGAAGAAAGAGAGGATGCCAAAGGCAAAAGAAGAAAGAGGGAAGAAGCCAAATACTTCCGAGATTTACCTACTTTACATACCTGGGACCCAAAGCTTTATAAATTCTGAATATACTTAGTTTTAAATTCTCTTCAGTTTTTTTAGTTCTGATGTTACCAAATAGTCACCAGACCACAGGAAACAGTCAGCGGGGGCCATGGGCATCCTCTTTCCACCAGCAGAAGTTGTAGCTTGAAAGCTGCATCCAGAAAGCCCAGGAGGCCCATGGCACCTCTCTGAGTGTTGGCTGGATTTGAAAAGAAACCCTTCATAGTACAGGCTGCGAAAACAATATGGTTTTAACATATCTTTCTGCTTCCCTCTGCTGGCCAGATAACGTATACCAATGTAATTCCTACAAATCAGGGAAGGATCAGGGTGAAGAGTATCAAAAGGTAGAAGGGGTCATATTCTCCTATCATTATACAAGTGTTAACTCTACTGATTTCTTTGAATTTGCTATAATACATGCAAGGTATATGTTTGTGTCTATGAAGGTTCAAGATTGGAAAAGGGACCAGGGACAAAGCTGGGTGGGTGAGAGGTAGGGAGACAGTAAAGACAAGGGTAATATATGTGGAGTAATTTCAAGGTTTAAATTAGTAACACTGCTTTACCATTTACTTCATACTGCTAAGAGTTGTGATTACAAAGCAAATTTAACAACTGTAATCTAGACTTAGTTGCTTATTTGCCATAATATATTTTTAGTTGCGGTTTAGTGTTTAGGTTTTAGTTTTTTATTATGAGGACATGAACTTCAAACATTTTTATTATTCACCTGGTTATACTGAAATCGCTTTGATTGAGAATTAAATCCCTTTTTTTTTCTGAGTTTGAGATTACCTTACAATGGTGCTTATAAGGACTGGAGGAAATCTGGAAACCTAGAAGGAAGAGCCAATAATAACAAAATTCTGAATATGAAGATACAGGAAGAATGTAACTACAACAAAAGTTTAGTTTAAAAGTTTAAAAAGAAATAGGATGTACAAGTTAAGGGCACATCTAACATTAATGGTTTATACAAGAAACCAGCAGTCATTTCTGCATTTATTTAAAAAGCAAAGGGAAAAACAAACACTGAAGCACTAGTGTTAATAAATTGGCTTGATGGGTGACTCAGTGCTGTTTAATCACTTTTGCAGATTTTCCTTATTTACTGAGTTAAGCAACTCAACATCTCCCCTCAGGGCACTGACCGTCTCCAAAATCAGAACCTGAAGGCAGAGGCCAAGGACGCTGGGTCCAGCCAAACTCAGGCCTAGTGCCACCTGAAACGTGCCACGTTCTGCAGGCCTGCGCTCACAGGCCTTGTCCTGGCCGTGCTGCAGCTGCCACGAGGCAGGGAGTGAAGGCAGGCAGGTTCTCCAACTGCACAGTGTCACCACCTTATGGTGACAAAACCACCGATACTTCATCGAGTTGGGATCGGTGTGGTTACTGCCAGACGCAGAGCTGCACTGCAACAGCGCTGCAGTGCTGAACAGTACCGTGAGCTCCGTGAAAATATGTGTGTGCAATACTGAACTTCAACCTCGGTGAAAATGTGCGTGTGCTTCTGAGCAGGGGAGGCGAGGCCGCAGGACGAGCTCTGGGCTTGGAGGCAGGTGGAGTGGGGACAGGAGGCGGTTGGCGTGACAAGTCTGTTGGTGCGGGACAGGAGGCGGCTCGTGAGGGGACGGGAGGCGGTTACGGTGACAAGGGAGCCAAGCGCGGACCTCCCGCGGCCCGGAAAGCACGCAGCGCCGGAGGGCCGGGGCTCGGCCGCGCTCCGTGCCCTTGTGCCGGGCCGGACGTCCCCAGGAGGGCAAACGGGGGCCTGAAGCCTCCCGGCGGCTGGGCCCTCCGCGCTCCCGTAGCTCCCCTCGCGTCGGTCGGTTCCGTCAGCAGCCCCCCGCAGTGCTTAGGGAGAACCCCGTGCCCGTGGGCGGGCCCCTTCCTCACTGTACCTCGAGCTCCGCCGGCGCGGCCGCCCATGGCACAGGGCTGCCGCGCACCCGTCGCGACTCCGCGCCGCCAGGCCCCACAGGGCTGGGCCGGGCCGGGCCGGGCCGGGCCCGCCCCGCCCCGCCCCGCCCCGCCCCGCGGCAACCGGCACCGTGCAGGGGAAGCCCCCGCCTCCTCGCCCGTACAACGGCCCGCCCAGCTCTCCTCCAATCGTCGAGCATGTTTCTCCGAGCCCTCCGGCAGGCACCCAATCGCAGGCGAGTTCTCAGAACCGCCCTCCGCGCGGCTGCTTAATGTGGCTCGGGGCTGGCTCCTCGCGCACGCGCATTAAGGTGGCTTTGGCGGCCACTGGGGGTGCGGGGCCGGCGTTGGGGCCGGGAGCGCCGCGGGGACCGGGAGTGCCCCCCCCCCCTCCCCCCCCCCCGCCCCCCCCCCCCCGCCGCTGCCCCGGGGCCTGAGCGGGGCCGAGCGTTGCGCTCGGCCGCGGGCAGGAGGCGGGGGCGAGGCGACTGGGCCATGGGGCCGCTGAGGCAGCAGGTGAGTGCGCGGGCGGGCCCGGCCCGTTCCGGGGCTCCGCGGAGTGCGGGCGCCTCCCTGTCAGGGCCCGGCGCGGTCCCGGCACCCGGCGCTGATCAAGGGGCCCGGGCAGGTGGCCGCGGGGTGCGCGGCCCGCTCCGCTCCCGCCGGCCGGGGTCCTGAGCCGTGCGTGCTGCCGCCCTGCCGCGGCCCTGCCTCGGCGCCTCGCCCCGCGCGAGGGGTGGCCTCCTCCCCGCCGCCCGTTCCTCGGGGCTGCCGGTGCCTCTCGGGGCCTTCGAGGAGAGGGGCTGCGGCGGCGGGCAGGGCCCTCGGCCCGGTGTCCAGCCGCCCGACCTGGGGGGATCTCTCCTCACTGAGGAGGAGCGCTGTCAGCCCCGGCACGCTGCTAACGAAATGCTGAACAAATAACAGAGGTCTACAGGGAGTGGAGAAATGAAAAACAGGGCTCGGAGTATTTCAGGGGCTTTCTGATAACAGCTTTCCAAATGGCAAGGCTCGTTTTAAAATGCCAGAGGAGTATGTCACCTCTGGGGCAGAGGCAGTTTGTGAGCTCTACTAAGCAAAATTCTCTTCAAGTTTCTGTGCTTGAGACTTTCTGAGAAGGCATTTAAACTCTTTCTCTGCTGATACGTGCAGCTGTTAGTTTGATTCCAGTGAGTTTTCTGTGGGCTAACCTTCAGCATCATGTCATTGCAGCTTTTGGACAATTAAATTCATTTGACCTGATTCTTTTTTTTCTTCTTTTTTTTATTAGTGTCATGTTGGAGGAATGTAACATTTTTACTGCCCCACTAACTCACTGGAAATATTGGTTCGTCTCTGCCTGCAGTGCCTATCCGATCTCAGTGTAGCCCAGTGGAGGAAGAAGAGCAGCAGATAGATTACAGAGAACTTGTTTGTGCTTCATGGATGTAATTGTTTGTCCAAGCTAAACAGGATGGATGGGAAGAACTGGTACTAAGTTCCAGATAACATGGTTCTAGCAGAGTCCAAGTCTTTTCTTTAAAGAGAAGTTCTGGCATCTCGGAGGCTGAAAACCAAACACTTGAGTAAACAAAAATGGAAGGAGGCAACAGTCCAAATCTGCAACTTCAGCAACTCCCACTGGCCACAGCAGCGGTTTCTGTGCAGCCACACACAGACTCCTTTTCTTACAAGGTCAGGTTTCTACCCCAGACTACCCCTAGAAGGCCTTAACTATTCAAGTAAGCTGATAATGCCACTTATTTTGATTTCTATTTTTTTTTTGCAGAAAGTGCACTGTCTTTGTATTTAGCCATGCCTGTAGGCTTGAGTGTATTATATGATGTGTATATAAGCAGTGAGAGAAAGAGAAATTCTGTGTCTCAAAGAGCAAGACAAAGTGAAGAAAGAATGATTGGCAGATAAAAGATCACATAGCTGTCTAAAGCAGGCTAGGAGCAATAAATTTTGCTAGGTAACTTTTCAGACTATTCTGTACATCAGTGATTGAGACCAGATGTTCTCATCTGCAGTATCTTCAAGTGCTTACATTTCAGCCCATGATCACTCAGAGCCTGTAGCCAAGATAGGACTTGTTGCGATAATTCCTTCTTATTTTCCAACTGGAAATTGAACTGTTCCCAAATCACTTTCCTACGAATCCATCATTCTGAAGGTGCTTGGAAAATCCCTGCAAGAAGGGCTTTCCCTCCCTCCCCTTCTTTTTTTTTTTCCCTTCCATTATAAAAAGTACTTTGAGAACTCAGTCCAAGATGCGTTGTAAAAATTGGTCAGACTGGAACAAGCCTTTCGCAGGCTTGCAAGCTCTCAGTCCAGAAGCCAGTCACTCTACTCTACTTACATTGCCTCAGCTGAAAGGGCTTCTTCCTCCCGGTCTTCCAAACTGAACCCGGTGCTGAACCCGGAAACCATGCTGAATTTTCTCTGGCTTTCTCTGTGATCACACAGTGATGTTTTTGTGCCAACTTTACTGTCTTGTGGGGAAAGCATCTCATGTTTTTGAATGAAACTGCTTGGCTAAATCTTACTTTCTCACCACCTGACAAAGATTTTTGTTTCACTGATATAAACTTGAAACTCTAAAGTCATTGTTAAAATCAAGAACTATAAATTTACAGTTAAGGGAGGAATACAAATGTGAGCTCAATTATCCCAAATCAATCAAAGGTAGTACTTCACTGTATCTTGGTGACCTGCACTGAGATGAAAAGTGCTATTGACATCTAATGAGATTAGATGTCATGACAGTTGTTGGAGGAGCACAAGTGCTAAACGGCCTGTCTTGACTTCAGGCTCTTCTGTTTGCTACTAATGTACATTTCCTTTGTGACTCAGCTTGCATTTTTTTTTTTTATTTCGAGATCTGTCTCGGGACCATGAGAATTATTGCTGAGCTAGTAACACTTATGTGGAATGAATGTGCTAAGAACTTGTTAGGAGTTGCTACTAGTTACCTTTTAATTTGGAGTGTCTGGTTCATATAAAAAGCAGCATAAAATCTGTGATAATTGGCTGCTCCATTAAATGAGCCAAATTGCTCACTGAACCAGCAGATGGTATAGGTGGAGAAGAGCAAAATAGTTATTAAAAGGTGACCCACAGAATGCAGAGGTTCCTGATCCATATGCTGCTGAATGCCAGGCCAACCTTATGAAAACAGATTTCATAAGGGTATTGTTAAAGATATTAAAAACAGATTTTTGGAAGGGAAGAAGGAATGAAGAGGTTGTGTTTAGCACTCTGACCTTTCCCTCTAAGAAACCGCAAAAATGTGAATACATGCACACTAATGTAAGTCTCTCATACAAAGTATTAATTAAGGAAGGGTTATTTTTCACTTGAGTTTCACAGATTTGGAACGAAGCCATAAGGAAGTTACTTGAATTATCTTAGATCACGTAGAGAAGATAAACAATGATTTTATTGACAGGTGATCTAGGAACAGTTTTAAAGGTGTTTTCTCTTCCAGATTGTGTAAAAAGCCTGAACTCTCTTCAAGGTCCAGTGGGTAAATTTAATGTCTGTGTATTTACTTTGTTTTTACAGGAGAACTTGATTGGTGCATTACTAGCTATTTTTGGGCATCTTGTTATCAGTATTGCACTCAACCTTCAGGTGGGTATCATGAAACAAATATTGATCCTGCCTCAAGCATCCTGCATTAAAAAGCATCAAAGCTTCTGTACCTTTATTCTCTTTTCTAGAAATACAGCCACATCCGGTTGGCAGGTTCCAAAGACCCTCGAGCTTACTTCAAAACCAAGACATGGTGGTGTGGACTGTTTCTGCTGGTGCTGGGAGAGCTGGGAGTGTTTTCCTCTTATGCTTTTGCTCCTCTTTCACTGATCGTGCCTCTCAGTGCAGTGTCTGTTATAGGTAAGGAAGAAAGATGACTGATGTCTGAGTGCGTTGCACTGTGATACTGCTGGTGACCGGGTCAATACGTACATCATCCCATTTCTTTTTTTTCCTATAGCTAGTGCGATCATAGGAATTATATTTATTAAAGAAAAATGGAAGCCCAAGGATTTCTTGAGTAAGTTCCACAGTTCCTTTTCATTTTTCCCTTCCGTTTATGAGCTATCCTGCACACAACATGGCCTCCTAAGAGTCACAGGTAGAGAGATGGAGAAGTCTGCATTAACTATAGTACCTCTTCAAAAAAAAGTCATCTCATCCACTGTTTGTTAAAAATGGATTTTTTGTGTTTTGTTTCTCTGTCTGGTGCCAAGTTATCAGAATCTCACCTTACTGTTTCATAGTTTTTTGGAATACACAGAAATCATGTTTGTTTGCAGATTTGAGAATCACAGTTCCGAGCTGAAGCCGGAGCCAGGGGCTTCAACTCTGTAATAGCTTATGCACAACTGAATCAGATGAATTTCATGTGTGCAGGTGTTTGCAGAACTGGGGCATTCGTTCTTCCATTTCCTGAAAAATGGGCTGTAGGCAGGCATGACAAGCCCCAGATATAGATCTTACGACTTATGTTGGTTTAACAGATGCTACCTGGTATGAGTTCTTTTCTCAACTCACACCACACATATACTGCTTAGGGTTATTTTTACTTCTAATGTTTTGAAAGTGGGGCATGAATTGCAGACGAATGAGTCATTTGGAGGAATATGCATGATGTCATGGCCGCTGCGCATGTGCAATATTAATTCCATGCATCCATACTAACCCACTAACTGTCCTTTTTTTTCGGTCCTTTGGTTGCCAAAGGGCGTTATGTTTTATCCTTTGTAGGCTGTGGTTTGGCAATTATTGGAACTTATCTACTGATAACATTTGGACCTAATAGTCACGAGAAGATGACGGGAGAAAATATCACTAGGCATTTAGTGAGCTGGCCATTTCTGTTGTATATGGTAAGATGGCCCATAAAACGTGGGAAAGTTTTCTGCTGTATGCCTGATGCGGGAGTTTTGTTTCAAGTGTGTGTTTTTGTTTTTTTTTTATTTATGGGTACTAGCAACATTTCTTATTTGCTAATGGACCTTTTTCAGCTTTTGCTAGTGTTGGTTCTACAGTGCATGTGGACACCTGCATGCACAACTTAGAATTTAAATATCTTTAACTTAAAATTTTTAAATTGCCTGCTCTTTCCCTGACCTCTCAGCCTCAGCCTGTGGCAGTAGTGTTGGGGGCAGCTGAGAACAGTTATTCTAGAGGTGCCCAAATATTGTGCTTGCATCTGTTCTTTTCCTGCTGACTTTCTCTGGAGTCGTCATTGTCTCATTGATAATATTGTGCAATCTGTTGCTCCTTGATAAAGAGAAGTTTGGCCGTTAAATAAAACAAGTGCTGCAGGGGTCATTTAAAGAAAGTAGGAAAATAGAAAGTAGGCTGACATCTGTGATGTGAATATTTAGTTGGGATTATTTGATCTGCTTCTTTACCTAGAATGTAATGTCAAAGATGTCCCATGTTTCCTATATTGCAAAAACCTATTGAATATCTTGTCTAATTAGATTTTATGATCATGTTAAATTTGATATGTAACTGTGTTGGGTTTTCATTTTCCTTTGATATGTCCTGTTGTATGATTCTGATTTTTGACTGGCTCAGAATCCCATCTACCGACAATGCCATGTACTCAACATCTAATGTTCTCTTCTGTTTTTTGTAGCTTTTGGAGATCATCGTATTCTGCCTGCTACTGTATTTTTACAAGGAGAAAAATGCAAACTACATTGTAGTTATTCTCCTGCTGGTGGCTTTGCTGGGTAAGTTGATATGGACTTACATTATCTTCCAGCTGTGGCTTAAAACAGCAAACTACAGTAAAGTGATGCATCTGTAGCATATAGGGAATTTTATTGGCCTAATTAATGTCATAAAATATATCACTCTATTCCAGAAATTTGACTACAAATTAGGTAAAGATATTTTATTAGGATCTTTGTAAATGATCGTTGAATTGTCACTGCTCTCTTTGTAAACATCCACAGGTTCCATGACTGTTGTGACAGTGAAAGCTGTGGCAGGCATGATTGTTGTCTCAATACAAGGAAACCTACAACTCGACTACCCAATATTTTATATTATGTTGGTGTGCATGATTGCTACAGCAGTCTTTCAAGCAACGTAAGATGCTCACCCTCTCTTTGTCTATAAATGCTGGATTTAGTGGGTCAGTAATTAATGAAATGTTTGTTATCCCTTTAAAAAATGCTGATCAAGTTTTAGCAGGAAGAATTCCTGGTCTCTTCTATGACCTGTACTCAAACCCATTCCACAAGAGCCTGGGATAGCATTTTTCTTTGCTTTTCCTTGTAGTGACATTGCCAAGTAGTTTTGATCCTGAATTTATACATCAGAAAAGTATTTGCAAAACAATGGTATGATTGAAACGGTGGCAAATCAAATATAGTGTCTTTGCACTGGCCAAAATCAGTGCTCTGGTGTTTTTTTTCCTCTCTGTTCTAGTGATAACATTAAAAACACCAGTAGTAGCAAGGATAAGGAGCTATTCAAAATTTGGGTGGCATTTACCATTGATTTGAAAGGTGCCTCCAGAAAGGAGAACTATACGAGTCTGTGATAACTGCTATACAGTTTGAGTATCTGTCCCAAGTCAACCTGTCATTGTATTGCAGATTTTTAGCTCAAGCCTCACAGCTGTATGACTCGTCTCAGATTGCTAGCATCGGCTATATCCTGTCCACAACAATAGCTATCACAGCAGGTAACTGCACAAAACAGTGTGTTGGTCCTTGCTACAAGATGGGCAAGAGATTTTATGAAAATAATTCTCACAGCTGAGGAAGGTGAATACTCACAAGAAGATGACTTGTATTTTCTTGTCATCTCTCTTCTGGAGCTGGCTTTATTTCTCTTTTCTCTCCCAAGATGTGAATTACCCATTTAGATTGTGTTAAGTTCTGTCTTTTTGTTTAATGTATTTGTTTTCTCTGGAAAAAAGGTGTTCAGTTCTCTTCCTGATTTTTCTTGTTTGTATTGTATCTAGGATACAACTGCTCACAGTTGTGTTGGTACTTTTCTTTCTGTACAGATTACTCCAATTTCAGCCCTTGCCCACACAGGAAAAAAATCATCTATATGAACAAAGATAAGCATTTTAAACCTCCCTAGGCTTCAAACCTGAAGATACCCTTTTAAATATCTTGGTCTCAGTAGCTAGACGTATGAGCAAAGCTAGAAAGAAAAAAAAAAAAAACACCGTAGAAATTATTAATTGCAGTCAAGCAGATGGACCATCCATGTAAACTAGTAATTCTCTTCCAGGTATATAGGGGCAATAGATCCCCCCTTAAGTTACACATTGCCTTTTAATGCTCTTCTTCAATGTCATGAGAGACTGTGGCCTGCTCTTCAGCTAATGTTTATTTCCTGGTGTGTTCCAAGCCATATGCTGCTCTCAGATTCATCAGCTTATTTACTTCACGTCAATTAGAATTGTAAAGAGTAGGAGCTAGAATGCGTGTACTGGGCTTCTTGTCCTGTTGACATCCAGGGTGCCAAGGATGCTTGCCATCTTATGATTTTAAGCTGTGCATACTTGACTGGGGCCAAGGGATCCTGTTGTAGTTAGAGATCCAGACTGTTGTTCAGACTTCAGAAATATGTTTATATGGTAACCACTGCTAGATGGTGAGAACTGAGGCTGATTTGCACAGTGACCTGCAGTAGTTCTAGTGCTATTTCCTACCCCAATATCAAAAAACTTGTACTAGTTGCTGTGCGAAGATTTGTAAATACACAGTTTCTGTTAAAGTGGAAATATTAATAGGCCATATTAATCTATATTAAGACTATAAACAAATAAGGTGCTGATAATAGAAGTAGTAATCTTAATGACTTGATTTCTGGAGGGATCAGTGCTTGTGATGCAGCACTAACTCATGTTAGCTGGGAAGAAAGGCATCATTAATTACTTCTTTTTCAAGGGGCAACTTTCTACTTGGACTTCACTGGCGAAGATGTTCTCCATATATGCATGTTTGCACTTGGGTAAGTTTTAAGGTTCCTTGATGGAAAACTGAAAAGTATTTCTTCATATGTATAAATTCCAAAACTATATGTAAAGTTACATACATGTTTATGTAATTGTGTATGAGATGCATATCCTGCTGGAGAGGAGGATGAACTGAATACATTTTCTCTGTTAAGAGCAGACAGTGGCCCATAGAGTCAGTGCCTTGTCTAAGTAATGGTGGATGCCATGGAAGAATTTTGTCATGCTACGTTATACATAATTGTAAAATGTTTGTGCCCCACATTAAATCTTTTTACTGACTGAATGGTGATCAGCCTGGATGTTGAGGCATATGGGTTGTTTCTCCAAATGTAGCCATTCCGTCAATGGTGAGCTGGAATGCTGTCAAGCAGCTTATGAATCTAGAAGAACTGCAAAATAACTAGGAGCAGCCATCTGTAAGGGATCTATTTCAGGTTTTGCACTGAGCCTTCACTGAATTATTATGGGACTTCAGGAGTCCTGTTTCTTAGGGTGTGGCCATTCACACAATGCAGATATCAGTAAAACTCACTATGTAACTCAGCATTTAGTCCTAGTATACAGCATTTGATGTGATTAACTTTCCATAAGCAGGGGGCATTCTGAAATGCCTTTCCATTTAATGCAGGAAGAAAACAATATCTGGGAGTTTAGTATTATGAACTGTACCATTCTCTGTCAACGTACAGTAAAAATCAAGATCAGCAGTTGTTCATGTGCTTACCGATGGGAAATCTTGGAAAGTTCAGGCTGTTAAATCCTGGAATTTCATGAAAGCAAATCAAATTTTATGTGCTTGCTTTCTGCTTTTAGTTAGTCAAGATCAATTAATTAATATGAACTTTTTTCAGCATTTTGATAGAGGTAAAATTGTGATTGCTAGGTGAATTTCAATACTGTCAGAAAAGTTACTCTGCTGGGAGTTCCCTGTAATTCTGACTTCATAAACCTTTCTCTTCCAGTTCTGAATTCGTTATTGTGCTATATGATCGGCCCTTAGAAAAAAATCAACATGCAACATTATCTCCTCTCCCTTTTCATAGTTGTCTCACTAGAACTTGTCTTCTTTCTCAGGTGCCTCATAGCATTTCTAGGTGTCTTCCTGATCACAAGAAATAGGAAGAAATCTATTCCCTTTGAACCTTACATATCAATGGATGCTATGCCAGGTAACAGTGGTTTATTGCATTGTTTCTTAAGTCTTGGGCTTCACAATGGAAATTCAAGATTCAGTCTCTCTTAAGCATCTCAAAAGAGCTGCCTGATACATTGTTTTCTTTTTTTTCATTCTCTTTGGTTGTGCCATGTGAGGGATACATCCATGTTTTGCATGAAGCAGAGAAAAGATGATGTTCCACTTCAGTACTCTTATTCTGGGTCCTCTGTCACCAGGGGTAGTGTCAGAACAGCCTCGTCTAGGTGGCTGCTGTCCGGGAAGATAACTGATTTTGAGCATTTTCTTGGGATTGATCATCAAGTAGGAGGAACCAATTACTGGGGATGACTGAGGTACATGGCAAGAGGTAGAGGCCAGAAGGATCAGAAACGTATTTTAGGAAGTACAGCTAAATGTCTAAATGTCTTTCTGGTGATCTGTGTAGAAGATACATGCATCATTTGATAAATGATTGCCATCTCTCATTCACTTGAGCATTATTTCTCCATTAGTTGCTTTAGAGCTAAGCAGAAAAACATTGTCTTTCATTTAACACTCAAGGAACTGATGAGCCACACATTGCTAACTCCAAGACCATATGATTTGCTGATTTAATAGAGTGTAAATTGAATGCACTTCTGTTCCTAAGCATTTAATCTCTGACTTTGTACTTTTCAGGCATGCAAAACATGCACGATAAAGGGATTGCAGTTCAGCCTGACCTCAAAGCTTCCTTTTCCTATGGCGCCCTAGAGAACAATGACAACATGCCAGAAATTTATACTCCAGCTACATTGCCAATAGTGCAGGAGCAACATGGTTCCAGAGGAGTTTCTGCTCCACCCTACCGGGTGCTGGAGCACAGCAAAAAGGAGTGAGTGACTGATCTTTAAGGAACTGATTTGAATCTTCAGAAGTATGACCTTTATTTATTTACCTGTTAAAATATAAGCAAGTGTAAAACCAACCTTGATATAGTTTAAAGCTTGTCTCAAACTTAACTTTCAAGGCTGCTTATTAAAATAAACAGCTCTCTATAGTTGTGAATTTGAAAGTGTTCATCTTAGCAAGAAGCAAGTGACAGTTCTCCATTGAAGGCTGCTATCTGGGAGTGTGAAATGCAGAATGCAGTGTCGTGGCTTTATGAAACCTACGGGATGACAGACACTGTAGAAATGCAGAGCTGTGGGAAGAGAAGTGATCATGCAATTTTTAGCCCTGCTGGCAGTGAGTTTATCTCCAAATAAAAGTTTTCAGGGGTTGCTCACAGTGAGAGGAGGGAAGGATTTAATCTCTTACAGAAACTGATGGTTTTCTGGAAAAGTTGTAAATCCTCATGTCTCTAACATAACCACCAAGCTACCTTAACATGGCAATAAAATGTAATCATTTTCAAGCATGAATAGTTGAACTTACTGTGTCTTCTTGGGCACTTCTGGTATAACTGTTCTCCAGCTAGCATTAAACGTATGCACTGAGCACATGAATTATTTTTATAGCACCACTGGATTATATGGCAGTTTAGAACAAAGATTGTTTGCCAGTTTTCTGGTTTCATAACAAAAGCTTCAAGTTGAATCAAATGGTACAGAGGGAACATTGTGAAGTACAAGGAGGAAATGAGAATAGTTGCATGACTAAAGGGGATGTTTTTGTAGTTCTTGAAGAGGTCCTAATTCTTTATTTTTATTTTTTTCTGTGGTTGAGGCAGGATTTACAGTTTTTAGTGATCTTAAATGCTTAAAAGAGCCAACATTCCTTTGGCAGTGTTAAAAAGCTAAGTTTAGGTGTTGTAGGTTGGGTTGCCCTTTTGTACCCCTTTTTTTCTAAAAATTAAAAAAGGTACTGGCCTAATACTGTGAGTTACCTAGGAGGAAGGAAGAAGCATACACAGTCCAACACTCAGTCCTGGAAGAATAATGACGCATTGTGTACTCATAATATTTAACTTTCCAACTGCCAAGAGAAGGCTGTAAGCTGATACAAAGGGAGAATAGACACAAGGTAGAGGAAACTTAGAATCATAGAATCATGTCAAGTGAAGGGGACAAAGTACATAGGTTTACTGGCATATGCAAGTTACTTTGTTTTGATATCCTCATTTCTCTGAAGCAGTTGCTTTACTTGGAAACAGAATTTTAAGTCTGCTTGGTGTATCCTGGACTGTACGCATATAAGAGCGTCTCCAAAATACCTTAAAAGGCTTAATTTGAAATGAATAGTGAACGTGTTTTGTGCATTTTTAAGTGCTTACTCTGGTTCGAAGGGGCTTGGAAGGATCTTGGGCTTGCAACAGTGGCTTTCTACATTTTTTTCTGCATTTAAAACAAGCTGTGCTAAATCATGCGTACCTATACACTCTACATTTTACATAGTAATATTCTTTGTTTAATTACTACAGAGGTATAAAATATTTATACTGTAAAACCGTTAATCACTGCTGTTGACTCTTATCCATAGGATGATCCTATGCATAACTGAACACAGCTTTCCCAGTTGTTAGTTTCTCAGAAGTATTTCAAAACCGCAGCTGACTGATGCACAGACTTTGTGGCCAGTTGTCTTTTCTGGTGAGCTGATGGGAGATTCTCCTTATTATAGGGTTATCTTTTCATGAGAGACGGACAGTGCTTTGCTGGGGGAGGGAGAGAATGAGTGATGCTGAGCATCCACTTATACTTCTCTTGTGTGGGCCTTTCTCTGGCCTGATTCAATGATTTTATTTTATTTTATTTAAAAAAAGGAAGCTACCTGATTACCCGCAGCACTGCAGCCTAGGCACTGGCTGACTGGCCTGATGTTCTTCTCTTCCACAGAGTCCTTAGTTGTTAGCATATGGCTGTTGTCTGCTCTGGGTGACAGAGCAGAACCTTAACTTTTACACTGTTGCGGTATTTTGTTTTTTTTCTTTCACAGTCTTTACAGGCAAGAGTCCTGCTACTGCGTTTTACATAGTCACATCTCATTTGCTTAGTCTGTGCATATTTCGGTAGTTCTACCTGATAGTGACAGTTACCTTTACATTCAGTGAGACTTGTTTTTGGAAGCTTTCTGACAAAGGATTTCAAAGGAGGTGATGTTTATTTCTAGAGCACATAAGTCATAATTTTAGATTATTCAGTTGTGCCACATCAGCAGAGCCTGAGGTGTTCCTTGGGTTATAGGCCTCAAGTGGTGCACTGATGTTGCAAGAGTTGTGTTCTTGCCAGTCTGTTAGCCACTGTAATTGTGGTGCTAGGACTGCCAGGGCGTACCTTGGCCCTGCTTGCTGCCTATGTTTAATACTTGAATTTTAGATTTTGTGGTTTTTATTGTTTATGTATTTTTCCCCCTTTCTTGCTCACTCTCCCAGGCTTTCAGAATAATTTACTTTCTGCTCTCCAGCACAGTTTTACAGCTGCCATCTCTGCTGAGAAGGCATGAGTAGGGGCTCCTAGAAACTAAACATCTGTTTAAACTGAGTGTTGGTCTTCTCCAGTCTAACACTGGGGGGATAGCTCAGGATTATGATAAACTCCTTACCTCTCTTTTAATAAAGAGTCTGCATGCTGAAAATAGGATGCCATTTATACCCCCAGATCTATACTTCTAACAAAACATTTGTAGGGCTGAGGTGAAAAAGGTGCCCAGGATTGCAGCAAACACAGCAAAACTACGTGTGAAGATTTAAAGGAGAGGAGCCCCATGCCACATGCTAATTTTTCTTGCAGCATGAAAAGTGATCAGTTGGTGTAAAGCATGCTTGAACATGTGTATGTCAAAGCTTCAGTTTATCAAGAACTCATCCTGAGAAAGGCATGGCACTGTGAACAGTGGAGGGATTTCCAAATATGCAGCAATTTTTTCAAAATCAAAAGCTGAAAAAGTGAGCACAGAAATCAGATTACTATCTCCTTTACTAATCTGGAAGAGAATATATCCTACTTTCCTTATCAAATGTGAACTGACATCTATTGCCTTTACACTGTGTGGCTTTTGAATGCATCAGAGCACTTACTTTGTTCTCACTGTATATCTTGCATATAACTTTATGCTATGGAATACGACTCCAATGTTGGCTGAATGTACAAAATGATCTGCTTACAATGTTCTCTTGTTCACATTAAAATGTGCATATAAACCTTATGGTCCAACACTGTAAAGCTAGGATGACCGCTTAATTTTTCATAAGCGATGTTGCATGTCTATTTTATTTTGTCTTTTTGGTGAGAACTTTGGAAATTAAAATTAATAAAAGAGCCTGATACAATGTATAGAATTCTGGCCTGCTAGGTATTCTTGCTATAGCTTTCATGAGCTGTAAGTATCTTAAGGAAGGTTAAGACAGTAATAACTTATAACCCTAGGTACTATGTTCATCCAAATAATTATTTTTAAAAAGCAAACTGTAAATGAAAAGCAGACTACTGCAACTGATTTTTTGGGGCTGTGGCACTACTAAGGCTTGCAAATTTACATGACTCTCCAAGTATTTACTTAGAAATTTTGGTTTTAGAGGGCTTTCTAGAAATCTTACTGTTCATAACCTAAAGGAGTTTGGGGATTGAGGAGACAAGATGAGACAAATCACAATAACAAAATCATCATTATTGGCCTGACTCAGGATTTTTGCATGCCTGTCAACTCAATACTGAAACTGAGACAAGAGCGTATTTCTCTGAGACAGCAAGGACCTCTGATGCTTGTTGGGAATGCCATGCTGCAGGAGATGCCGTCCCTCAAGTACAGGATATCGTGTCTTTGATTGCAGTACTAGACGCACAAGGCTGTTTCCTAACAATGCCATTAAGTGAAATAGATGGTCATAAATTTAGAATACTGGCATTGTAGCTTAATTGAATGCTTGCCAACCTAATTAACACTCACCATATGGGTTTTAGTCCAGGGGCATATGCAGAAGCTAACCCTCAGCATACTTCTAATTAAATCTATCTCCTAGGGTCCCAAACCACACGTGTGGTTTAACACCAAAGCCTCGTCCACTTTGGTGTTAAAGCTGCACCACAATGCAGTCCCTGGGTATCAGCGTTGTAACGCTGGCTCCTGCTTCCCTGAGTGCTGGTGGAAGCAGCAGCTGACACAGATCCTGACAAACACGGCAATACTTTAACACGCCTTGTTTAAGAGTGACTGTGTTACAACAGAGACAACCGTGTTAAGTGCCAACGTAAAGAGGTGGCAATCAGCCCGGCTGTCAGGTTCATGACAATCATTACTTGCTGCCTTTTTGTGTATCGAAACTAGGAGAGAGCGTTTAACCACAGAAATTTCAGCTTTAATGTCAAAATTCTAGCTGTCTCCTGGCTCCACAAGGGCGGACAAAGCTATTCCCTAAGCGTGTCAGGGGAATTCAACAGGTGCGCACAACCACACCAGGATGGCGCTTTTGCTTATTTCCGATGGAGATGCGAGCTCCCGCCCGGCCGCCCCCGGCGCGGGCCGGGGAGCGAGCGCGCCCCCCCGTCCCCGGAAGCGCGCTGAGGCGGTGGCCGCTGCCCCTCGGCGCCTGCCGCATGCGCAGATCCGCCCCCCTCCGGGTCACCGCCCCCCCCCCCCCCCCCCGCAGCTCCCTGAGGAGACGCGGGGATGCGCACGCAGGCGAGCTCCCGCCCTGCGCCGCTGCCCTCCCGCGGCCGCAGGCTTTCCTCGGCGCCGGCGGGCAGCGCGCGCTGCCGACACCGCGCCTCGCGGCGCCATCCCTCCGCCCGCTCCTCCCTTCCCCGGTGCCTCTGAGGGGATCCGCGCCGTGGAGACGGTGAGCGCCGCACCGCGGGGAGCCCCGTGCTGAGCGCGGGCGGGGCCGCACGCCGCTGCCCGGCTCTGCGAGGCGGGGGCCGTGGGGCAACCCCGGTGCCGCTCCCCGTGGGGCCCCGAGCCGCCGCCACCGCCGCCTCGCAGCCCGGAGCCGCCTGGCCGAAAGCCGCCGCTGCCTGCGACCCGGGGGGGAGCTGAGGGTCTGACAAGGGCGGCGCCGCGGAAGGGCAGCGGCGGCGGGCGGCGGGGCACCGGCGGCGATCGCCGAATTTTCCCTGTAAGTTTCGGAAGCCCCCGCTCGTGGGGCTGGGACGGGGCGAGAGGCCGGGTGTCGGTGTGCTCGCCCTTCGGAGTCATCGGTCGCAGCCGCTGCTGCCGCGAAGTTTATCGGGCTGTAGCACACGGACAGCGCTCGTGTGCGGGAAGGGGAGCGAAGCCGTTCCCCGTGGGTGTAGGGGAAGCCGGAGTGGGGCTGCTCGGGTATTAACGCTGACCGCCGCGTCAGTGCGTCTGCCAGGCTTGGAGCGTTTCTCCTGATCTTCTTCCTTTCTGATAATTGCACGGTAAAATAATTCCACCTAATCTGTTAAAGCACAGCCTCTCGAGCTATTGCTTTTGACAGTACTTCTTAATTAGCGTTCATAAATCTTCCCTATCCCTTTTTCAGGGAAGCGATGCAGTATTCCTCCAGTGCTCAGTAACCATTGTGTTTTAATACTGATGTGAGTGAAGTCAAGAAAAATAGGTAATCTGAGGAAAAACTAGCATTAGCTTTGTAGGATTCTGATTTAAAAACAAACAAACAAAACAAAACAAAAAAAAAAAACACTGGTGCATTCTCATTTAAATAAATATATATGTATGTGTATATATATAATTGAAGTAGTTCTTTTTATAGGTCTGTGGTCTCTATAGAAACTTTTCAGGTTTTGCTTTTATACATGCAAGAAACGCTGTACTGTAAATTCAGCAGAACTGTTGAACTTGTTGCTGAAATGTTTAATCACCTTTGATGAAGATTGTTTCTGTTGAATGCCGTTCCCTGCAGGCTGCTTGTAGGAGTTCAAGGGAATAACTGCATTCTCATGGCTTAATAGTGTGCAAGTTTCTACTCTGGTTTTCTAAAGGAACACGGTGATTTCTCTGGTAATTCAATTTTTGCTATAGAAAAGCAATACTCTGCTTCATGACAGTGGGGATGGTTAAGCTGCCCCAGCTGTCCAGTATTATTCAGACAGGTTATTAGAGGCTTACTGTTATTGGAGGCTTGCTGTCATTTTACAGAGCAGAAAACATCTCGCAGTAATGTGTTTTGTTGCTGTAATTAAATGGTGCAGCACGACAAATTCATATATGATGAAACTTGAAGGCAGTGAGGATATTCACAGTATGTAAAAGCTGGATGTAGCGTGCCCAGCAGGTGTGTGTCATCTCGAGGGTCTGAAACTTCTTTGCAAAGCTGCAGAGCATCTCTCACGGACTGTAACGCATGCCTATGTGGTATTTGACATGGGTCATAATACCACAAATTGTTCTTGAGCAAAAGCAGTGCTTACCTAGTAACAAGGGTATTTGTGCT
Organism: Oxyura jamaicensis; assembly: GCF_011077185.1. NCBI lineage: Eukaryota > Metazoa > Chordata > Aves > Anseriformes > Anatidae > Oxyura > Oxyura jamaicensis. Next base: position 6,678,556 of record NC_048915.1, read on the forward strand.
GTAGGTTTTCTGGAGTCATCTTTCCTGCTGAGCAGAGAGCAGGCCTGCAGTGCCATCAGCTCAGCTGTGTCTGAGCAACCACGCCGTGGTCATTTGTCTTAATCTGTGTGTTCTGAAGGTGGGAATACACGGGTAGGTAGCAGTAGTCGCTGATTGCCTGTGTAATGGGACTGTGGATGAAACGTGTCAGCACACAGCAGACTAACGGTGTCTGCAGGTCTCCAAGTTAACTTCCATAATGCTAGCTGGGCTGTTTTGCTCAAGTCTGGCCAATCTGTCTTTGGTAAAAATCTTGTGGCCATCACTTTATCTCTGTCTGCTTCATTGGCTAGTTCAATTGTTTAATGATATGTAAAATTGAAAGAAGTTAGATCTTGGGACCTTTTTCTTGCTTTTCTTTATTTTTTTCCTTGCTTTCTAATGGTCTGTGTGGTTCTGAGACCTCCAAGGTCCTGGCATTTGTTTGCAAACATTTCAGTTTGTAATTGATCCTTCTCAAATTCCTAAGTTGATTTGGCAAAGTTTTTTTCTTTAGGTGTATTGTTCACATAGCTTTCATTCTTGCCTTTTACTGCTCCTTACTGGATGTGTTGTCACCATTTCATTTACAAAATTGGCTTATTCTGTGATGCCAAGCAGACATGGAAAAAACATGCATGTCTTTTTTTCAAAATACCAAATAATTTTCAGAGTTTTAGACCCTCCTCATGCTGGAGCTTTGAACGCAATTTGAATTCTCTAAGTTATTTTAACCAAATTTGGTAAAAGAAGTAAAAACTGGCATTTTTTTCCCACAACACATTCCTTATGGCTTTAGCTTAGTGTTTTAGTCCCTTACATTGTTCTTCTTAAAAATATACATCTTGTTTTGTTTTCAAGTAGATATTTGCACACTTGCCTCACTGCTGGGTAAAAGATTGCATCTGTTCAAGGAGTCTGTACAAAGCCTCATTGCATCTCTGGCTAATACTTGGTACAGAGTTTGGGCATTTTATGTGCCCCAGGTCATTTTGTCCATCTCTTTGCTCTTTTTTTTCTGAGGTGCATTCTCTTGTGCTTCCATACCGACCAAGGGAGCATCTCCATGGGCCCTGACTGCCGTATTTGGTGCTAGCAACCTGCAGATGGAAGCTCCTTAAAGAATGTGAAAGCTGATAATGACTTCAGAGAAGGGCAATGGATTCAGCTAATAATCAGTGGATTAAATTCTCACTCATTTCAACTGCAATTTCAGGCTCCGCAGCACTAACAGCACAGAGCAGGAGGAGTGCTGCAGGGCACTCAGTTAATCCTGTTTCTGTGATGCCTTCACCTCGCTCCAGCGTGCTGTGTTGGTATCACCTCATAGCCTGCGAGGCCCAGCTCGGACTTCTTACAGCTCTTCACAGTTTGGCCAACTCGGCTGTGTTTAACATTGGTCTGTAGTTTACCTTATTTCCCGTCTTACTCATTGTTAATTTGGATCTTTGAGTTTTGATGGTGGCATTGCCAAGCTCTCCCTTGCCCTGGGTGCAGGTCTCCCCGCTCTGTGCTGGGTGCCATGCAGGGCCGGGCCTGTGCCTCCAGGCCAGATGGTGCCTTTTGTTTTCACCGGGTTGGCGTGTTTTCTTTTCTCTTTCCTTTTTGAATGAATCAGCAAGCACAAAAACGAGTGTTTCAGCAGCTCCGTATTGCCTCGCATTTACATCCATTGTGCGATGCTGCAGAGCGCTTCTGGTGCGCCCTGGGAGTTTGCTGTGCCTTGGTCACAGCTTGGCGAAGGCGAGATGCCAAACACGTGCCGTTACGTGCACGTGCTGCTTCAGACTGCTTGGTGTCCCAAAGGTCACATTGATTTGACCAAATCATACCTTGGGGGGGCAATCTCCTTCCCACCACTGCTCTTTCTGCTCAATGACCAATGAGTTTGCCTTGAAAAAATCTGTGTGTCTACAGATGTAGCCATGCACCCTGCCTGATACTGTGACTAAGCAGTTTGTAAATACCTAAAACAGGTACCAAATTATTTTTTCCCATTTTCACGTGTTATTTTTCTTTAAATGTGAAGTGCTGAGAGTGTTTGGCTGTTGCTAATTAAAATACTGGTCTTATACCTTTTCCCTTGTGTGAGCATGGATTGTTTATGGATTTTTTTGTGCATATTGGTCTCAGTTGATGGTGTTTGTCATGATCCTGCTTCGAAGGAATAAACTAGTTAGGCAAACACTCCAATGAGGTTGTCAATGAAACATAATACATTTGTTTACCCTTTTGTTTCAGTGCTTTATCACAAACAAACACCCCTCCTGCTGAACGTAAATATGGTACATACTTGCGTGTTTTCTGTCATTTACATTAGAATATCTGGTAGTTCAATAAACCAGTGATTTTTGCAGTGGGAGGTGGCAAGGTATTTTCAAGTGTTCCGTGCTTTTGTTTTGTAACAGTACAAACTATTTTTTTTTTATTTTTTTATTTTTACCTAAAATCTTTTGTTTAGCCTCTTGCTTGTTTTCACTGTTCTCCCCTGACATACATACAGTATTTACAGCCTTAAGTCTCCTGCGCATGGGGAAGGTGTTCCCAGTGCTTGGGACAAGGCAGCGTCCTCACTCTGGGTGATGCCTGGTTTTGTTCCTGTATCTGCCACTTGCATGGAGAAGCTTTGGACAGATGATTCAGCTCTTCTGTACATCTGTTCCCACTGATGAAATTCTGATGTTTCTTCAAGTGTCAGAAGACTATTCTGATTATTTGGAAAGTGCTTTAAGAAATTGCTATTGACTGAAAAATGTCACAGAGAAAAGTTTGTAGAACAGTACACTAGTTCTTGTTTTATGTCAGAGTAAAAAGAGGAGAAATGTCATTTACCTGACGGATTGACTTTATGTCCTTTTCACAGCTTTACAGAAAGGGGATACAATCTTCTCTTGTGTGGATGAGAGAGCGAGTTTCATGTTGATTTTTGTTCTCTTTTGTAAAATGATTTCCTTTAGGGATCAGAAAAAACAAGATGTGGCACCTTGACACTGTTTTTTTGTTTCATTTTAAACGACAGGCCCTTACTAGAAACTGTGGAACATAAAAGAGTTGCTTTGGGTGGATGATGCTCAGAGATACTATGAAGTCTTGGAGCGACAGCCAGTCAGACCTCTACAGCAGCGACCAAGAAGAGGAAGAACAGATGATTTTTGGAGAAAATGAAGATGATTTGGAAGAAATGATGGATTTAAGTGACTTGCCTACCTCCCTGTTTGCTTGCAGTGTTCATGAAGCTGTGTTTGAGGTACAGGAAGAAAAGGTAAGGTGGAGAGGGGTGTATTTGGGGTACAGTATTGTAAGTATGGATACAGCTAGAGAAAGCTTTTGTCTGGATTTCCACTGTATTGTTGCATATTTTGTGTGGGAGAGGTGGAAGAACAAACCACATGAATTATTTACCAGTAAGCTCAGATCAGAATGAGAGCAGTTGCCAAGGAGCAGGTAATGCTACAGTTTTACGGTAGTTGAAGTTGCTAATAGATATGCTGTGCTTCTTCCACAAAAAACAAACTGTTCTGTTTTTTCTATTTAACCATGGTACCAAGTCTAAGGGAGGAAATAAATAAAATTTGAAGGTAAACTTAAGTTATTAATTCTTTTAAGGCAAAGATGCTGTTTAAAAAAAAAAAAAAAAAAAAAGGCATTACACATTTTTAGGATACATGGTCTGATTTGAGTTTTTTTTAAAAAAAGAAAAAAAAACAAAAAACACCTTAAAAGTGGCTTAAGACCTTATAATAAACTAAATCATCTCAGGCCTGCTAACATCTGTATTCAGTCAAATCTGTACTTGCCCTTTGCTTCCAAGAGCATCAGGAGTAATTATGAGGAGTATGTGAGCTGTGGAGGAAAAATAGTAGGGGCCAATACGAAAGCTTTGTTTTGCAGCTTTTTCAGTTTACAGAAATACTTGTGAAGTGTTTCACACTTGTGAAACAGTGGTGTCCCATAACTCACTGTGTGTTTGGTGTAGAAGTGTTGCCCTGATAAATTATTTTTGACGTCTACCAGTGATTTGTCATTTTCATATGCACATTTGCTCTTTCTGTGGAGGTACTCTCTCAGTATGTCGGGGCATATGAGGTGCATCTAGGGAGATGTGCTAGCTCTTTTGCTCTAACAATACTAAGATAATTAGATATCACATTGGAACCACTTTTGAATTTAACCACTTCTGGTTAAATTTTTCTTATCAAATGTAGTTTGTGAAATGTACTGATTGTACTGTCAGAAAGCTCATCTAAGCTGATTTATTGTCATAGCCAAGAAGTTAGTTCAGAATAGGTCAGGATTGTGTGTGTTAGATCTTTAAATGGGAAACTTACTATGCAGGCTTCTGCCTAGTGCTCAAAAGAGCAGAAGGGCTTTGCTATATAATACGTCTTTTATGTGTGTTATGAAATTCTGCTTAGTCAGCCCCTGGACATACATTTCAAATGGCTTGATTTACTTCTGCATTACATCTGTTTTTATTAAAGGCTGAATGCACAGCAGTTACTGAATCAAATGCAATTCGTGCTGTCTGCACACATACAGAAAGCTATTTGAAAAATTGTGGTGTTTTTTGGTTTTGTTCTGTTCTGTGTTTTTGTTTATTTGTTTTGGTGGCACTTAAGGTTTTCCTGTCAACATTCTTCCAGTTTGTTTGGTAACAGTAGCATAGCTAGCAGCACTTGCAAGCAGATTGCATCAAAATGAATTTTTCTCTTTCCTGATTTCTGTAGTAGTTGCAGTTGTAACAAATAGATTGCCTGGTTCTGTATGTAGACACAAATATTTTGTCCTTACCATTTTTATTTTTGAAAATTTGCATAAGCAAATAACAATTAAAATTCTGATTAGGAGAAAAGGTTAAAAAAGATGCTATTAATTTGAAATCTGGATATTGAATTCTTAAGAAGCATTTTGCTCAGGTTTTATTTCTCATTCTCTCATCCCTTTTGACATTTTTCAGTTTTAGAGGTTGTTTTTTTTTTTTACTGTTGGTTAGTTAAAGCAATACTTTAACAAGTCACTGCTGAATTGGCTGCATGTTTAATTCAATGCTCTTTTTTGCTTAAATGTTTTAAGTTAAATGCCCAGTATGTTTACAGGAAAAACTGTAAGATGTCTATAAATTGTCTTGTATTTTTGAATAATTTTGTCTTTTACATAATATCTAAAAACATCTTTTCAAGTGTACTTCTAAAGGTTACGAGTTAAAAGAGTAAAAGTACGTATTGTTCCTTTCTCAAAGACTGAAAATACCGGCATTTAAAACTAGGGAAAAAATATGTACATTATGTCTTTCATAGAGAACTGTTGAATTAAATGGATTCAATTTTGTAACAATGCAGTTATTAATTATTGAAAAATTTGAAGATAAGGTTCCATAGTAAATAGAACGTGTTGTTTTTGTTTTTTCAAAAAAGTGTTTAGTAATAATAGATCTTAGTCTCTTCAAAAGTAGTCTTATTCACTCATCCTGTGAATTTTGACAGTTTTTAAGCACTCTCTGCTTTAGCTTATTCAATTTAAAAATGAACTGACTTCCATAGTATTTTTGGAGGTGCTTGGGTGAAAGGTGCAACTTCTTTTATTGACTACACTTTTGGGATATTGTCACTAGATGGCAGTTCATCTTTTGAGTTATGTAGGCTTGTTCACATCAATGTACTTCTGGAATTTAGATTTTAAGCAGTGAGATAAAGCAGTCAAAGAGCGAAGTATGCAATGTGCAGGTTTAGTAGATGATTAAGGGAAGCGCATGGGATTTGGGAGAAAAAGGTTAAAGGAAAATGTCTTTTCATTGAGTGAAAATGTTAATTTTATGTTTGAAGAATCTTTGTACTTCATCTCTAGGAAAGATTTGAAGCTCTTTTCACAGTCTATGATAATCAAGTCACATTCCAGTCGTTTAAAAGCTTTAGAAGAGTAAGGATAAACTTCAGCAATCCAGAGGCAGCAGCAAGAGCACGGATAGAACTTCATGAAACTGACTTCAGTGGAAAAAAGCTGAAGCTATATTTTGCACAGGTATTACAGAACACTAATTTGTTCTGCATGTGTCCCTGTTTCTTTCTTGTTTCACATTTGCCCATGAGTTTCATTTCTGAGAAGTTTTGAAGCTACTGTTGACCTCTTGCTCTTCTATGCTATCATGTATTGTTTCTACTCATTGAGAAATTCATGCTTTAGGAGATGGTTTTACTTTTCAGCTTGAACTTACAGAACTGTGTAGTGACACAAACCACCTTCTCACATACATAAACAGAAATGTGTTGGAAGTAAATGAAGAGGTCCAAAGATCCCTTCACAATAGGTGCTCTACAGGCATATTCTTTTTTGTTGGTTTAGCAGCTCATGTTATCTACAGCTACATTGTCAACACTTACATAGGCCAATTTCTTAGCTGCATCATTTATCTGAGGCATTATACCAAGAGAAATGATAGAAGTTGTACTATTATTTTTAAAGCTAGACTGAGTTAACCACTGTTAATGCAGGGACTGGCCGTGCGTTACTGGGGAAGCAAACTAAATAAGAATAATTAATATTTGTGATTTCTGTGTCTCCTGGCCTTTGTCTTCAGGTACAAGTGTCCAGTGAATTAAGAGACAAGTCCTACCTTCTTCCTCCACAGCCTGTTAAACAGTTTCTGATATCACCACCTGCATCTCCACCAGTTGGATGGAAACAGAGTGAAGATGCAACTCCGCTGATAAACTATGACCTGCTTTGTGCTGTCTCCAAGTTGGGGCCGGGTAGGGATATTTACCTGCTTTTGCTGTGTTACTTAACTTCAAAAATACTTACTCAGAGAATTTATGTACTCGTCTTTTCTGTGAGAAGAAACTGAGTCTCTGTGACTTGACATTACTTGAATAAAATGATCCATCACAATTTACTTCATTCCTTCACTCATTGAAAGTATAACACAGAACTAGACTGTGTGGCACTGGTTCCCTGACATCCATTTATTGAATTTTGCTATAGCCTTAGTATTAACTAACATACAAGACAGCAATGGAAAATTCAGTGTCTTGAAGATGAGCTACCACAGTTGTTAATGAAGCAGTATGTACTTTTTTGTTGGATTGTCAAACTTTTTCATGGGTCTTACTCAGAAAACAACTGTTTTCCCTGAAAGGGAGGCTTATCATTCTCACATCAGAAGTGCTTTAGTGTGTAATCTCTTGAATTGGATCCAGTATTTTTTGCAATGCCTTACATGTATCCCTCCTTCCCTTTGAAGATTAAGACTGTATTTCAGAGAACAGTATACCAGATACAGGAGCTATTTTTAAAACAGGAAACAAGTCTGGTGAGCTATGAAGTTTGAGCAAATTAAAGATGAGATGGGAGTAAATTAATATTTTGTTGTATACTGCACCTCTTAAGGATTTTCTGAGATAAAATGGCTTAGTATTGCTGGGGACGTTTGTAGTATGATCTTTGTTTGCTGCTTTTCAGGGGAGAAGTATGAACTTCATGCAGGAACAGAATCAACTCCTAGTGTAGTTGTCCATGTCTGTGAAAGTGAGACAGAAGAGGAAGATGAAATTAAAAATCCCAAACAGAAGATCATGCAGACAAGGCGTCCAGAACCACCTGCAACAATACTGAATGAATCTAAAGCGTTTGATTGTACACTGGAGGTAGGGGGTACTATGCACTGTTAAACTGTGATGCTCAGGATAGTATCAAAAATCAGACACTTAATGAGTACATGTGTTGATGTCTGTAGTGCTGCTATATATTACATATAGCGGCAATGGATTTTACTTGTAGTTGTCTCTCATGTTCAAGATTTTGGATGCCAATGCTCTAAAAGCACTTTAATTTTAAGGACTAGTCCCCCAAGTGTAGCAAATCTACCTGACTTGCAATAGTGAAAAGTAGGAAGTTTAGGGTTTTTCTTTTTTTGAAGATGTTACCTTCTCTTTATACTGTGAAGTGTGATGTACCAAGTGCTGAAATAATATCTTACTGTCAGTATTGGATTCAAGAAAGTTCTTTGTATATCAATTGAAAACCGATGTGTGCTGGTACAACAACTTCTAACTCATGTAAAAATTAAATGGAAGTGAAGAATACTCTTCATGCTAAAATTCCTTCCCGGCCAGTAACCTTCTGAAGTGTGGAAGTTAATGCTTGCTTTTCTCAGATATGTTTTTAATTTGACATGAGGCACAAATACATGTATGGAACTAAATTCTGTGTAGTTAACAGAACTACTTGAAGAGTACAGGAGGAAGAACCACAGGCCACTAAAAGACAGACTGTGAGTCTGTCCCCAACACTACTGCTGCTATCTGATGGTACAGTGGTTTGCACTGACATCTAATTAAGAGTGAATTACAACATGCAGAGTGAAATAGGGATTCAGCTATTGAATGTGTTGTCTCTGATCCTCTCTAAAAGTATGGTAATGTTTGTTCCTCTCCAGTTCTAGAGATGGCCTCCATTTACAAATAAATTCTATGACTGTTATGACTAAATGATGTTAGGAGATAAAACATCTAGGGTTAATTTTTAACCCGTGGTCCTAAACTGCTCTAGTCTTTCTTGTTTTTGTTTTTTTTTTGTTGTTGTTGTTGTTTGTTTTTTTGTTTGTTTGTTTGTTTTTGTTTGTTTTTTAAGACAGATAGTTGCCTGGCTTAGCCAGCTTTTTTGCAATTTGAGCCCTTGTTTGCTGTTTTTCATTAAGAGTTTTTCTGTGTAGCATCCTGTATGTCTGATAGAGCATCCGCTAATTTTGAGACCAGGATGCATCTTTTAAAATACAGATCTTTAATTTTGTAAACTCATGTTAAGTGTTTTAGTAGGAGGAAAATATGCCTCAGTATAATGACACATGCTCCTATGCTTTTATGCTATTTTGTAATCAACCTTTTTTAGTCTACCCAGATTCTTTTTCTATAAAAAAATTACAATTTTCTGAACAAGCCAGGCTGCTTATATTCATATATATATATATACATATATATATATATATAAATCATTCAGAAACTGGCGTTTTTCAATTCATTTTATTGTATTTTAATTCTATATGAAGTTTTTATTGAACTTTCAAAAGTATTTTCACTTGATTGACAGCGGAGAGAAAAAGCAATGGTCACGAATTTGCATAGGCGCAGTAGTTTTCAACCCCATATTGTGCTAGCTTGTGATCCCTTCCTGCCACCAGCTTCAAATTGCAAAATGGGATCCTGCAGGCAGGTCCTTGTTCCAGAGGTAGGAATAGTATGTATTAAATAGGCAGGAAAATGTTTTTGTTCATCTTGCCTCCAAAGGCATGATATTTATGTATCTCTTCAGGTATTAAAATAACTTAAAGTCTGACTTTTGTCTCACTATTCTACAGTACAAAAAAGGGAGAAAAAAAATCTTGTATTGTCCACGAGGCCTGCGTATTTTAAAATTTCCAGAAGTCCATTTTGGATTCTGTGGTGTTTATATTTTGTTAATTGTTTAATTTCTACCCCATTGTAAAAGTTTGTCTAAATAGGGATAAGTGGAAAACCTTCAGAAACAGTTTTATAAGGCAAATCAAGTAAGTGATGTTGTCAATGTATCTTGTGTAAAATGTATAAGAACCTGCATTCCAACATCTTTCATTGTGTAAAGAGGCTTAAAATAAAAACAATGCAGTGCCATTCGTATGGTTTTCTTTAACTGTATTCCATATTGATCCAAGTTTGTTCTCTAACAGTATTGTACTCTTGTCCCACTGACTGGACAATCAAAAAATTTTCTTATGAAACAAAACCCAGAAACTATCAGTAAGGATAAATACTTCGGAAGAAGTTGGGAGACTTCCACAGAAAAATCCTGGGAAGAAACATCTGAAGAAAGGAGTGAGATTTTTTTAATGGTGTTTTTGGGTGCCTGTCGAAGCAGAGTTCCATGTGGATGTTTAGCTGGTATTAAGTTTGAATGGGCGATTGACACATACTTAAACGGTAAGTATGATGTAGGTGAGAATGTCTGGTCTGGCTGGCAGTATTAAGACCTGTAAAGTTTGTGTTATAATAAAGATAGATAATTATTTTCAAAAATCTCTTGCATTTTAATACTTTGGCAAGTTGAGCCTTGTAGAAGGGTATGTTTGATTTCCTTGGTGAAGCAAACATATTCCCATTGCAATATTGGTTGAAACCTAGATCTCGCAGTAGTAGGGTGAGGTAGTGAGGAAGATACTAGTGGGAATCTGTGGTTTTGCTGTGTTACCTAAAATAGAAAAATAACAAATTCAAATAACAGAATATTTTCTGATTTTATAGGCAATGACCATGTTCCTGTTCGAATAACATGGCACAGCAAGCTGGGGTTGGGGAGGACAACCAGGTTTATATGTGGCCTTCTGCTGGGGCAGGTCACTTCATCTCTGCATTTCAGTTCCAACCCTTGCAGCTGTGGTTGGTATTTGTTTTTCTGACTTGGGAGACAAGAGGGGCAAAAAGCATGTATGGGTGTCTTCAAAAGTTCAGTCCTTTTCCATAACTCACCTCGAACTGGATCTCAGCTTTATCGAGGCAGTCAACAGCTTCCTGAGCAGCGAGATTAGGTAAGAGCCCATTCTCCTGGGTAAATCCTGCTTCTAAGGCTTGGCAGCAAGGTAAGGGTGTGCCAGGCTTATGTATTTGTATAAGCTCCTAAATGCTTTGAAAGGTTAGTTGCAAAGATAGGCAAGAAGGTGTTTGCACTGAATCTTACCTTGCCCATTGGGCTCTGTGCAAGACAGAGACACGAAGATCTTTAGAATCATTTAGGTTGGGAGAGACCTCTATGATTTTACCAGCTATCTACAAAGGACAGCCCTTATGTTGCACCTGAATTTAACCCAAGCTGAGCTGGAGAACTTCTGGTCCTTCCTTTGAAGTGTTAAAAGTGGACAAGGAAGGCATCTACTTGCCAGCTTCTGTCAGTAGTATGTTCTCTGGCTGTGAAAATACAAAAGTGTGTGCCCTCTAGATGTTTGTTTTATCCTTCCTTCTGGCAGACCCAATTATAACAAGCCAGTAAGTACTCTCTCTCCTAGCCCTTCCTCTGTCCACCAGTGATTCATTGAAGAGCTTATTTGCATTAGCAATGCCTTATCAGTGATATGCTTAGAAATGTACCCACTCTTGGGTGAGAGCTGAGCTCTGTGGCTGCAGACACTTGTGCACAGTCTGCACAAGTTTTGTCCTCGGGGCTGCAGGAAGCAAAATACACATGGGTTTCTAGGGTGAGAAAGGCCGGGGGAGAATGGTGTATTGCTCCCCATCTGGTTCAGTGGGAGGCTGCCAGCTGTCTGATGACTGCCTGCATCAAGGTGTGGAGGGAGGTCTGCAGCAATTCTCATTTCTCTTAGCTGGCATAAACCACACATTTGAAACTCATCTTGACAGGAGCACCAGCTCTTCTTGGACCATCCCCCAAGGGAAGCTCTGAACATCATAGGACTTGAATCTATACTAATGTTCCTGGTTGTCTTGTATCAGTTTCATACTCATCCAGAAGTACAGGTCAAAGATGCTAGCCCAGGCCCTTGCCCTGGACTTCGTTGCCTGCATGACAAAGCAGAGACAGGTTCGAGTGGGGGCGTTTCACAGGTTGAAATCACCATCAAAAAATATTAATTTATAGATACATTTCCAGGGAAGCCTGGAAGCAGGGAGGCGGTGCCGGGGGCCGGGCCCGGCCGGGGGAGCCACCTGCGGCGGCGGCACCGCCCGACCCCGGGCTCGGCTCGGCTCGGCGCCGGGCAGCGCCTGCGGCGGGGAGCGGGACCTGGGGGCCGAGCCCGGACGGCGGGCGAGGGAGGGGAGGCGGCAAGGGAGGGGGGGAGCCGGGCCGGGCCGCGGGGATGGCCCCGGGAGGACCCAGAGGCTGCCGCGTCCTCCGTGAGTAGCCTCGCTACGGCTGCGGAGCTCCTATCGCTGCCTGCAGTGGGTCGGACCCGAGCGGCTCCGTTTCTGCCGCCGCTGGGCGCTGTCACCGCGGAGCCCGCTCGGCGAGGCTGCACCGGGCGTGCGAGCGAGTGAATAAAGCAGACATCCCTGCGGCGAGGTGTTTCGCTGGGAACTAAAGAAGAAGGATCTGCTGATCTGCTCGGCTGCCGCTTTAGCAGCTGCCCGGCCCGGCCCGGCCGTGAGAAGCCGCTGGGGGCCGGTGACCGGCAGCGGAGGCTCCCCGCGGCGCTGAGATGCCCGAGCTCCTGTCCTGACAGCGCCCCACCCCCCACCCACCCCAGCGCCAGAATCGAGGTGGGTTTTGTTTTTTGTTTATTTTCTGAAATCTGCCGGGTGACACGTTGGGAAGGGCTGGCAGGCTGATCCTTAGCGTGACACGGAAAGCCGAGGGCGCTGCGTGGCGGTTCGTGGAGTGCCCCCGGCACAGAGCGGACCCGCAGCGCTCCCGTCGCGTGGGAGCACGCTGCAGGTGCTGACAGGGAGAACTATGATTTCTGGGTTTTCGTGGTAATTAACGTACTTAATGCCCTGGGAAGTCCTTGCTATAGAAGCATAGTATTTCGTAAACAAACTCAACTAATGTGATAAATTGCGCTTGATGGAGTGTTTGGGCTGAAGGATTTGATTTCGTGATTAGAAAGCAGAAGACAAAGCGACTTCGTGGCTCAGTGAGGATTGCTGTCTTGCTGCGTGGACAGGTAACAGCGCTGGGTGTCAGGCTGAAACACCAAGTGCTTGCAAGAGCTTTGAAAGTTTCTGATCCGGGATGGGGTGTAGGTGTAAAGTATGGCACTAGCTGCAGGTTTATCTGCACAGTGCCCTCGGAAGAGGGCAACGTGCATCATCAATTCAACAGGTTTGCATATGCAGTACTTGAAGAAGTCCTGTGACCGCTTTAATTCTGCCGTCTGCAAAGTGAACAGAGTTGCTAGTTATTAATAGTCTTAAATGTATTTTAATATAGAAAAATATTCAGGATGTGAAACTTGCAGAGGTTCTTGCAACAGTATTGAGATTGGCATTTTTTGGTAGATGAACAGTCCGAATTGCAGAAGACACAGTCCAGCAGTTGGGAAGCTGCATGTGTTTGTGCTGCATACATTAGCTGCAGGCAGAGAGCAACAGTCCTGAAACTCAAAGCCGCAAGTGGCAGTAGACTTGGCTCCCCTGTTCACAGTAAGTCATGAAGGTTTCCTGTCCAGCCTTGCTTCTATCTGCCTGCTGAGACTGAAGGTGTGACTTTTATTAGTTGCAATAAATTCTTTTTACTTATGGCAATAGTGAATAAATGAATAATAGTGAATAATAACAGTGAATCAGTTGGGAACAGAAAGCTTATTGCACAAAAGAGCTAGGGAAGCCTGTGAGTGGTATGCTGAGAGCCTACAGCCACCTATTCTCAAATCAACGCCTGCTGTGCTTACAGGGTAAATCCAGAAACACTGAAAACCCTGTGGGGTGCTGGCACCTGCCCAAAGCAGCTCTTGCTCCCCAGGGGTGATAACTCTGGTGCTGGGTTCTCATGCCTTTGTGCGAGGCTGGGATCAAAATACTGACACACGACTGTGTTGGGAAGGGGTTTGGTTGGGGCTGGCAAGTTAACCGTGACCTGGCCTATCGTTAGACATGGGGGAGAAGAAAAAAGTGTGGTGGCAATGACTGTGCTGCCTTTATTGAGAATCACGGAAATTGGGAAATGCAACCAAAACCTATAGACCTCTTGCAGGGAGAGATGATATGAAGCATGAATGGAGATCACAGAGGAGAAAAGCAGAAAGAAAAAAGCTGCTGGGATGTCTGAGTCATTCAGTTTCCCACTGACATACATAACCACATTTCACAACCACCTCCGTGGAGCAACAAACTTATAGCACAATGTCATTCCAGGGCCCCTGCAGTCATGGTGCTTCCTCATGGTCAGCCGCAAAGGGCTAGCTACATGTCAGGCATCCCCCTACCAAGCTTTGGGGTTTATGCAGCTGCTTCACGTGCCAGGCTGGGGGATTGGGCAGAGGAAGGGGGCTCCACCTTTATCACATCCTCCTAGATGGAGATACTTGGACCAAACACCTAAATCACCATGCCTAACATCAGCATTTAACCACCCAGCTGTGTGCTTGCAAAGACTGTTTTTTTGGTGGGATTTTGCAGTGCTCAGGCTGAGGTGGGTGAAATGAGCCCACAGACCATTGCAGCAGCAATGGGAGGACTTGTCCTGCCCATGCTCTACGGTGCTGCTCCAAAGTGTTAAGGTCTTGTGTGCTGCACAGCTGCTTGGTGCTTCTGCTTGGAGCAGAGTAGAAACCCAAATAATTACTTGGAAAGACAGAATTTCCTACGTCTTATTAGTCTGTAATGGAAGCCTCAGAACTCTTGACCTAGCAAATGTATTTGCAAAGTAAATAAAAAAGAGAACCCTTCTGCCAGCAATCAGGAGCTGTGTTGATTCATGTGCTACGGTTTGTGCTGATAAATGCAGGGAGCCAGTCTCTGACATGAAAGGCAGCTTAAGGTGCGAACTTAATCCAGCCAGCTGTGCAATCACCGTGTGAGCAGCTGGTGTTTGCTCTGTCCCATGTGAATCTCAGTGTAAGGTAAATCCAGAAGTAGCTGTGTTCATGTCTCTGATTCTGTTGGACATAGTGAGGGGTGCCTGAGGAGCACATCTGGGTTTGTTCCCGGTGTACATGCCATTGGGTAAGTGACTTGCCTGCAGGCATCAAAGAACTTGAAGAACAGAAGGGACTGGCCAGGGAGGTGTGCAGTGGTATCAGAACTAGGAGATGTGGTTTTCTAGCCTGGGAACCCAGTTCTGGATTGAGCAAATCATTCAGGAATGGTACTGAACTCCAGCCATAGTTCAGTTTGGTTGGGAAAGAAGGTAGAAATATATGCTATATATTTCAAAACTGCTCTGACTACGTGTGTGAACACATTCTGTCCAGGCTTATTTCATGGTGGTGCTTTAACTCTCTGTTAGAGGAAGGTATTTCAGCATGTTGATGAAATGCCTGTCTGTACTGCTGTTAATATTTGACTAAGAGGAGGCCGTCAGACTCAATCTACTCAGCAATCAACAAGCACATCAACATCCCCTGACCTGTTTTTAAAAAGTGTGTTGAAATCTGCCTCTGCTGCCTAGTCTCTTGTAAAACAGAGTGGTGAAGCCTTTCTGCCATGAAGGTACACACTGGCTGCCCAGTGCAGCTCAGCACCTGCAGGACATCAGCTTGCTGGGGACAGTGGCTGCACTGTGCAGCCAGACCCCAGGATTTCCAAGCCCATTGTCACACCTGGAAGTGGGTATGGGCTCCTCATCCCACTCTGGCTTCTCTCTCCTGCCATCTTCTCTTCACCTCTGGGTTCTCCAGATTCCTAGCTGATGTGTAAGGTCCTCCTGAGTGTTCGTGTTCTGCCTGTTCACACTGAACAAGTGCCAGGTCTAGCTACAGATCCTCTGAGTGGTGGCAGAGGTCCTGCCTGTCTGGACTGTGTCCTTGGCTCAGCAGACTTCTGCTTGTGGTAGTATAGCTGCAATACCTATTTCAAAAGGTCTGAAAGGCTCCATAAGAAGGTCTACGTTTCCCTCTGTGAAGCTGCCACCAATAGGAAGTGTGGGTGGAAGAGCCTGAGAGCAGGGCTGACCTGGGTGCGCAGCAGGCGCCCAGTGCTTCCCCCTCACTCCTCCTCGCCTGCTCTGTGCAGGAGCGAGGGGTGGGCTGGTGAGGAGGTGGGAGGTGCAATTGGGATGACTGCGTTCTTCCTGGGCCTGGGTCTTTGTCTCTGTGAGGACAGGTAAAAGGCGTTTCTGTGACATGTCTCAATGAACAAAAATATACGTTTTATTTAGCAGGTAGTTCAGCTGACCGGAGTCGTGGTGTTTCAAAGGTCCAAGACCACAAGATATTGGTATATCCAGCTCTGAACTAGGAGGGAAATGCTTCTTTATTTTCTACTGCTCTTATCTTTTTCTTTCCCAAGCAATCTTTTGTGTCGTCATTTCTGAAGAGCTCTGGAGCTGCACAGGGAGCATACAGAAAGTGCACCTCTCACTGCAGAACGTAACACAGGATTCAGACCAATTCAGTCAAGCAGGTTAGATTGTAGGAATCGGGGGGGGGGGGGGGGGCACTGGAAGTGGTGGAAATTATTTTTCATTTTCTAAGTGATTGTAGTCACATACTTCATTTAAAGTTACATTTACCAAAAACAGTGAAAACTTTGGCCCTAAATTAAACCAATTTCTTCTGTGCTGTGATTCCTTTATCGTACCACAATCCCTTGGGTATTTTGTGTGTCTGTGTGTGTGTGTTTTGTTTGTTTGTTTTCTTTTGTTCTGTTTTTCTCCTTTTTAATTGGGAACTACTTGGAATATTTCCTTTAACATGGCAAGAGGCAGCGATGTGAACTATGACAGAGGTGCCTGTCTCTGATGCTTAAATGAAAGAGTTAATGCTGCAATTCCCATGCTAACAGTATCAGTCCCAATTCCCTCTGTTGGGCTTTGGAGCATTTATGCAATTTTTGACTGGAGTAAAGCAGATGCCTGGACAGAAGAAATGAGAGAGGCTTTCTACAACAGTGTAATTTCCTGAACTACTCCAGCCTTTCATTAAATGGCACATCCAGCAAGGTCTAGAGCCTGTTAATCATTTCTGCAAAAGCATGACTGTGTCTGGAATGTATTTTTGAACTCTGGTGTGGAAACCCAACTCTATACATGCATTGTTGGACTGCAGCTGAAACTCAAGTAGCTTGAGCTTCATGTTGGAGAAGGCATTTTCCTTCTGTGTAATTTGACTGTGATTAGCAGAGTCAGAAGATCCACCTGGATGTCACTGTTACTCTTTTGAGAAACGTGGCTCCGTGTTCCTTGCCAGAGAAGCTTTGCAGTGGAGCTGGATTTGGAACTGCACAACTGTTGCTTGCAAAAATCAGCTTAATTCTGGTCTCCAGGACTATGAAATTCTGTAGAGCGTTTTCCAATGATATTACTGAAGAGCTGAAATTAGTCTGGTAATAACAGGGCCATTTCTAGAGCAACGCTTACAAAGCAGGGTTGACATTCTGCTGCAAGACTGGAGGCAGACCATGCTCAAGGGCAAGTTATTTTTCTGTGGTTTTTGTCCAGATCCATTACGTTTCCCACCAACATGCAGTTTGCTGGGACTTCATTGAACACCAATGTCCTAGCAGCAGAGACAAACTCCTTGGTAGTGTGATCTGAGGGATGAGTGACATGTTGTTGTTGATGACTGCCAGCCTGGTAACAGAGGGTTCATCTCAGATTAATTTTCTTCTTACCCAATCTTACTTTCCATTTGAGTGCACATGTTGATGGTTTCTAAAATTTCTGTCACCTTGAGACTCATTCACCCTCTCTCATGAGTCATTCCTACCTTGATATTCATAGTGGTGCCTGAAGGCATTTTTCTTCTTTCTGAATCAGTTTTTCAGGGTAATATTTAACTGATAAATACATATCCTTTCCTCTTGCACCCCGACCTGAGTACTTACTCTATAGCACATGCACGGTGTGTGGGATGTTATCAGTGTGCAGTGGGAAGAGCCACTTTACTGTAAGCAAAGGGTCTGAACCGTGTTACAATGCTTTGGGCTCCTGTGGGTCTTCGCACATGCTGAAACACTTGCATTCACACACATGGAAAGGAGAAATGTGTGTGGTCCAGCATTTCAAGGCAGAAGATTAGAATTGAGAAACACACAGTTTGCAGTCAGGTTTAGATACTGCTGCTGGACAAGTCAATGGTAAAGTCTATCTGGTTCAAATTTCCAGGCATGCCTTTTAAAACAAGTGCACTCCTTTCTAGGGACCTGTCTTCAGTTCCTCACTTCTTGTCCACCAGGTGAGCTGAGAGGGCTGTTAGTGCTTGTTGAGATATAAGCCACACAAGTAAACATTTTTTTTCTTCCCTTCGTGCTGTTACTACAAAGTAGACTTGCCTGTAGTTTGAGTAACGTTGTCTCGACAGGGAAATTAAATGCTTTTAATATGTGTTTTAACGACAGGTAAATCTGGAGAGCTCATGCCAGAGCCCAAGACAAATGCTTATATAAAGGTGCTGGTCTGCAATCGGACATGTGCTAATACACATGCTCAATACAGAGCCGTGTTGTTTGCCTGAGGCCACCTTTATGCCTTAGCTCCTGCTAGCCAGTTTGAACTTGTTTTTTCCCCCCCTTTCCTCCCTCTCAGAGCCTTGCAAGGTAAGTTCAGGCACATTCAGGTCTCACTGAAGCACGTTGTGTTTTTATTGCTTTTTGAAATTACAGTTTGCCTCAAAACCCAGGCAATGTTCCCAGTTCTCATGGCTGATGCTGTTGTAACATGAGCTCGGTAGCACATGACTGACCTGGCAGTAACATCTGTTTGGATTGCAGATGGCTGGTTTGTCAGTTTACAGGGAGCTGAAGTTGAGTTTGTGGCTCTTAAACATAAGACTATTTCATTTCCACGCTGTGCCATGAATGCTCAATTGATCTCCATGCCCTGCCGTTAGAGTATAACTGGGAACAATAAAACACTCAAGCTCCAACCACTAAGCACTCACCATGATTAAACAAGGCAAACCTTGTTGTAAGGACTGACACTGCCAGGCTGGCTGGGCTGCCTGCAGAGGCAGGAGCAGAACTGAAAAAAACATCTACTTCCACCGGCAATTGCTCACAAGCCAGGTCCTTGCTCTTGAACAAACTTACTTTTAGGAAGAGCAGAAAACTCTGGACTTCGTTAGAAGGATTAACTTCTCTCTTGGATGAGATTGAGCTTGCTGCTTCCCACAGATATTAGGTTGATGGCTTTGGAAGGAGTATGAGCTGAGATGAGCCTCAGCCAGATGTGCCTTAGCACAAAGCTCCAAGCTCTGTAGCAGTGGGATGGGGGATGTGGATGGTAGCTGACTCTTTACCTGCTTCTTTTGCAGGGTAAAGTATAATAATGGTTCTGCGATTTGCTCTTTTTGCAAGAGAGAATGAATCTGAGATTCAATCAGCTGTTGGGATGTAAACCATTTATGTAATAGAACTCCTTCTATCCATATTTATTAAGATTTGACTGCCTCTTGGGCTTCTTAGATGACATCTTGGCATTTGTTTATTGTAATTAATGCTTTATACCTCTGATCGGCCTCTCCTCACCCATATCTAGCACCCTGGTATTATTCAAATAAATAGGGACTTTGATCACTTCACGCTGTTCTCATATAGCACTTCTTCAGACCCACTAACTGCCCTGCTAACGCTTTTGAGAAGAGAATCAAGTCACAGAGCAGCAGCAGTGGCAGACAATGGTCTTCCTTAGACCTGGGTCTAAGGGTGGGAAAAATCATCTGTTTTTCAGCTGGTGTTTGGACACAGTATAAGATGTTATCTGTGCAGCAGTGCCAGTGAAAGGATAAAATATTTCTGTAATTAAGATCCTGGGCTGAAACTACATCTTGATTCAAAACTACTACTGGAGAAATAATATATGATTTTGTATTTAATTTAAATCCTGCCACACAGCCTGATGCAACCTTTTTCTGAGTGGCAAAGTGCTGCATTTGTGTATCTTCCTAACCAGCACCTGCCTTCCCTGGCAGAAAGTTAGCTCTTCAAGTCCAGTTCTTATGGAAAAACTCAAGCAAGCCCCTCTGTTCCCTGTCACCCCTCTCCTGCAACTGCCAGGTGGCAGGAACCACTTGGCAGCTGAGCTCTGATCCTGCTCTCACTGTAAATGAGCATGGCCATTCAGTCTGAGATTCAACAGGACAGAGGGAGGCAGGAAGGCCTTATAAATGGGGCATTGCTACCAGTTGCCAAAACAACCTATATGCTGTATCTGTAAAGGTGTTTTAAGTGGAAAAGTGCCAAAGCTTAACTCTGTGGAATTATTTGCAATTCCCTAATGCATGGATGCAAAAATAACCAGCAGTGTGTGCCCCCACCCGCCTGTAGAGCTGTGTGTGAATTACTGTTTCTCCAAAACTAGGGCAGGTGTGTGTGCACAAGGGAAGTACATACTGTGTTATAAAGAAAGAATGTCCTGTGATTGCCGTAGCAAATCCATTTCTTCTCCCCTGTTGTTTAGCTTCTATTAAGCACTCTTCATTTTCCAAATGTTTTTCTAAACAGAGTAGGATCCAGTCTGCAACACCCTGAAACTGGTATTTTCCCATAGACCTTGCTGGACTTTACTGTATCCTTGACCCTTGTAAGGCAGGCTTGGGCAGGCATAAAAGGCCCTGCTGATTCATAGGTGAGGAATGGAGCTGGAGGTAAAGCAGCAGAACTTAAGACTGGCACCTCCCATCCTGACCTGAGATACAGACCTCAGACCTTTCCAGTTGCTATAGAATACACAATGCAGAAAAAAAAGATTTTTTGCATTTTTCATTTTGCATCTACAAGAAGGGCCGGAGGGTAGACCCGGGGAACTATAGGCCTGTTAGTTTAACATCAGTGCCAGGGAAGCTCATGGAGCAGATTATCTTGGGTGTCATCGTGCGGCAGTTGCAGGGCAAGCAGGCGATCAGGCCCAGTCAGCATGGGTTTATGAAGGGCAGGTCCTGCTTGACGAACCTGATCTCCTTCTATGACAAGGTGACACGCTTAGTGGATGAGGGAAAGGCTGTGGACGTGGTCTACCTTGACTTCATACGGCATTTGACACCGTTCCCCACAGCATTCTCCTCAGGAAACTGGCTGCTCATGGCTTGGAATGGCGTACGCTTCGTTGGGTTAAGAGCTGGCTGGATGGCCGGGCCCAGAGAGTTGTGGTGAATGGAGTCAAATCCAGTTGGAGGCCAGTCACTAGTGGAGTCCCCCAGGGCTCGGTACTGGGACCAGTCCTCTTTAACATCTTCATCGATGATCTGGATAAGGGGATCGAGTGCTCCCTCAGCAAGTTTGCAGATGACACCAAGTTAGGTGCATGTGTCGATCTGCTCGAGGGTAGGAAGGCTCTGCAGGAGGATCTGGATAGGCTGGACCAATGGGCCGAGGACAACTGTATGAAGTTCAACAAGGCCAAGTGCTGGGTCCTGCACCTGGGACCCAACAACCCCAAACAGAGCTACAGGCTGGGAGATGTGTGGTTAGAAAGCTGCCTGGCAGAGAAGGACCTGGAAGTTGACAGTCGGCTGAATATGAGCCAGCAGTGTGCTCAGGCGGCCAAGAAGGCCAGCAGCATCCTGGCTTGCATAAGAAACAGCGTGGCCAGCAGGTCCAGGGAAGTGATTGTCCCCCTGTACTCGGCTCTGGTGAGGCCACACCTCAATTGCTGTGTTCAGTTTTGGGCCCCTCGCTACAAGAAGGACATGGAGGTGCTCGAGCGAGTCCAGAGAAGGGCTACGAAGTTTTTGAAGGGTCTGGAGAACAAGTCTTACGAGGAGCGGCTGAGGGAGCTGGGACTGTTTAGCCTGGAGAAGAGGAGGCTCAGGGGCGACCTTATTGCACTCTACAGGTACCTTAAAGGAGGCTGTAGCGAGGTGGGGGTTGGTCTATTCTCCCACGTGCCTGGTGACAGGACGAGGGGGAATGGGCTAAGGTTGCGCCAGGGGAGGTTTAGGTTGGATATTAGGAAGAACTTCTTTACTGAAAGGGTTGTTAGTCACTGGAATAGGCTGTCCAGGGAAGTGGTTGAGTCACCATCCCTGGAGGTCTTTAAAAGACGTTTAGATGTAGAGCTTAGGGATATGGTTTAGTGGAAGATTTGTTAGCGTTAGGTCAGAGGTTGGACTCGGTGATCTTGGAGGTCTCTTCCAACCTAGACTATTCTGTGATTCTGTGATCTTAAGACTGTTACATGTCAGACAAATTCATCCTTTTTGTAAGCAGGCTGTTTCACTGAGAACAACTGTATGGCTGTAGGTGATTCATACACAAATAGCTCACCATTACCAAGGTGGCTTGAACCAGATGAAAGTTATGAAGTGTGACTGCTAGAGGGCTTAATACCTAAATATTCAGCCACCTTTATTTGGGGTTTTTATTTAGGTAGCCAGAGAAGATAAAAATGATGCTTTAAATTTGGAGTTTGTGTTCTCCTAGTCAGGAGCAACAAAGTGGAAGTTGGACATGACTTTTTCTGTATTGTGTCTATAGCCAAAATACTTACTTAGCTTTTCCCAGATTACAACGCAATGGTGAGTCTCTTCAACCTGTGCTTGTGTGTGGTACAACTTTCACCAGTGCGATTTCACATATATCGGCCAGGGAAACAGCCGTGGAGAGTCCTGTTACCAGCACTCGGTGACTTCTCACAGGTTCCACCAAGGCACGTGTAAATCATTTCACTGTGCTATACAATAAGGCTGAGCAAACAACACAAAATATTTATTTCATCATGGAAAGATCTACGATGACAGCAGATGATCATGTTGCTGTATTAACTTGACATTGGCTAAACAAAGGAATCATTCCGTCAGAGGAGAATGACCCAGTTACAGATTCAGAGACAGTTTTTTGTTGTTGTTTTAAATATAAAAGAAAAAAATCTCACCCCTTTTGAACGTAGGAGGATCGAAGTATTTGACTGAATCAACCTTGCAGTTCTAATCTTTCATACCCAAGCAAACATCAGCTTTTTCCTTCCTGCCAGTTACTGATCTCTCATTCCTCATATATTAAATGGAGCCTCCAAAGTATGCACTGCGTTGACACAGCTACTGGTCTCCTCCCTGCCTCGAAACAAAACCCTGCCTGTGAAGAGCAATCATAGTCATATCTTCTTTGCCTCTCAAAATTGTACCTTGTGACTAAATTAATTTTATTTGATAGATGTTACTTTGAAGTAACCTTTAGGAAAGTCTTAATAAAGGGGAAAGGAAGAAGGCAGAGTAAACGCGTTAGCTGTGAATTGGTATTTTCAGTAGTTAACTAGTTATCTGCCTGTGTCTTAGGAGGCTGATTTGCAGATCTGCAGTTCTTTTTACTGCTAATTTCTATCCACTTTATTTTCTGGCTATTCTATATTGTGTGCTCTGTAAAACTTGAAGCTGCTTAAGGACATGCCACAGGTCCACAACGTCCCACTGGAATATAACAGAGAGTAGGGCAGAGTCCTGCTTTGTGTACATACTGGGAGCATCTGAAGTAGGAAACAAATGCAGTATCAGGTGTTGACAAATAATTTAATTTTCGGTTGATAGTTTGAGGGTATCTTCTATCTCTAAAGCTCGGAGCTGAAATGGTTTCAGAGGTCTGTTTGAAGTGGTATTCAAACCATGAAGGATTCTTTTGGTAGCTAAGGTTACTTGTCACATTTAGAAAACATGGGAAACATTTACAAAATCAGTAAACATACAGACTGCTCTTTCTAGATCTACAATTTTACCCAACCAAAATACAGAAACAGGTGTATTTTCAGCTAGCCACTTGCAGGCTTGTCCTCTTCCAGTAACAGACCTGCAATGACACTGGTGTGAGTAAGGTTACTTTCCAAAACTCGAAGCAAACTGTTGCACTTGTGTTGCCTTTTTTTTTTTTTTTTTTTTTTTCTTCTTCTGTTGTGGGATAGTTGTTTGCCATGCAAGTTTTAGCTTCAATTTAGGCAATTAAAATGTTTTTCTTCTCTCACCTCCTCCTTCTTTTTTTAAGGTAGTATTCCTACCAATAAGTATCCTGACATCACTTGGTAGCAATGACTTAACAGAAAAACCATCTTTTTTGCCTTCCTTTATATTGCTGAATATGGGATATGGAACTCTTCACAGATAAGCATCTCTATAAATCAACTTTGAAATAGAGGATTGGGGCAGGGAGGTCAAGTACTTTCTTTCTCCCCTTAACCCTGCTTTGCCCACTTATTTTCCCAGTGACCTGAATCTCATGACCTGGTGTGACAATCTAAAATCCTAAAGCATTTAAGATGCACATATTTGTTCAAAAAATTTGTAACATCAGTAATCAATGGGTAATGATGCATTATTGTGTTGGTATCTTGTTTTATCCTATGAACACTGAACAGTGTACATTGTAAGGCACATTGCTCAAGACTAGATTGTAGCAAAATTTCCATTGACTTCCACAGGGCCAGATTTTCACCACCAAGAAAATATTAAGAACCCCTTAGTAAATAACACTCAGAATCTTTAATAGGCAGTTGCCTAACTAATGAAAAATTGGTAGCACAATTCAGTGATAATAGTTGATGAAATCACTCTTCTTTTTTCTTCTGTAGCCCAATCAAGATGACGACAGCTGCACCACTGATCAATAACACTCAGTTCTCATTAAATGTGACCACAAAGTCTCAAGAACAAAGTCTTTATCAAAGTAAGAAAAGTAGTTTTTGTTTGTTTGTTTGTTTTTGTACTGTAATTACCATACCTTGATTAGATCAGTAGTGATGTCCAAACTTGTTTTAATTTTCTCTCGTATTTGTAAAGTATACATGAGGAAAAGGCATGAGAAAAAGAGAACAGTTATTTGTATACCCTAGTTCTCATGCAGTACCTGGGTGCTCCAGTTTCTCAGCTAAAACCTCCTCTTCCTTCCTTGCCTCCCAAATGCTTGCATACCAAACTGTTCCACTGAATAAAAACTAACAAAGAGAAATGATTTTTTCCCTGTAGTTTTTTAGAATGGACCTTAGAACTTAGCAAACTTCAAACAGTACAACGGTAACTTTTTAAATAAGACCTTTTTCCTTTCTGCTTCCTTGCTAGGTTCTGGAGCAATAGTTGCTGCCATCGTAGTAGGAGTAATTATTATTTTCACAGTGGTTCTGCTCATATTGAAAACATATAACAGGTACGTGGTTGAGTTCTATACTTCAGTAACGCAAAGCAGGATGAACCAAAATCAGTTGGGTGTGCTCCCATCTCACAGACCATTTCATTATATGTTGCCACAAATTTCAAGGAGAATCCAAACTATAATGTGCTTGGTTGATGCTACCTGAATCTCATGGTCAGCATCTGTGACTGAATGGCTAGGAAGCAGAATAGGTTCTTGACAGAGAACACCTGATGGATATTATTTTTAGGGGACTTCTGTTGACATAGGAAGAGTTTGCTGTGAGCATCAAGGCTGCCAGAGCAGAGCTCAGTTTCTTAGTTTCAAGGCATTGGGTTAGACTTGTGTGTGTGTTCTAAAAACAGTGACTTGCCTTTTAATATCTTCGGAATGAAATCCCGGTTTACATTAACTTCCCAATGGCTATTCAGCTCAACCTGCTTCTGCAGGAATCTTCCAAATACTTATCATGGGAGACACCAAAACAAGTGCCAGCACTGATGATGCTTTCACTGTTTCCTTAACAGACGCATGAGAGTGAAGCGGGAGCTGGAACCCAAAAGCACCCAAACAGCAATGCCACCTGCTTTAGGGCAGAACTGCGACAGTGTTACTCAGCATCCTGCAGTGACTTTCGTACCTGTGGATATCCACATGCAGAGCAGACAACTGTGAACACGTGTCCTCCTGTGAGAGAAAAGAGCTGGAGTTCTTATTCACATGGACCTGGGACTCACAACAAAGCGACACTGCACTGGCAACAGCAATAGCTGTTATCTTATCTTTAGATTGTAATTAGCCCTGCCTTCTCTCTTTGGGAGGAGAACTAAAAGATCTGAACACTTTCTGTATGATGAAAATCAACTGGTGAAGGCACACAGACCATGAGGAATGCAATGAGCCTTCTTACAGAGCTCTGGGTACAGGAAGACAAAATAAGCCAAGCCTATTCATTGGAAGAAATGGTGCAGACTCATATTTTGTGGAGCTTTTGCTTACTCAGAATTTGAGCTTTTTCTATTCTGCAATGACTGAGGATAAATGGAAGAAAAAGTTGGACATTCAAGCTGCAACTCAGGTTGAACCTGGGTTTGTTAAGTTTTATGTGAAACAGGATTGTAGTCTATTTTATACATAGTATGGGAAGTGGCAAAACTGTAAGTAGCAAAATTGTATTTATCTTTAGTTGTCTTTTGTGTGTCTAATACCACGTGTGTATGGTTTTAGACAGAAAAGTTACTTTTTTATTTTCAAGTATTTTTGAAACATTTCTATAAACTTGGTAACTTGTCCGTTTCAAATGAACTGTATGTCCAAAGGTTTTCAATTTCATGCCAAGATTGCTGCTCTAGGTTCACTACTGCTGTTGCATTAGAGTATTTAGTCTAACAGTCTGAGAAGTTCTTTAATTGAAAAAAGTAAACATGAAAAGGCAATATAAAGCAAATGAGGGTTTGTGCAACTACTTTTCTACAACTTCAAAACATCCTGAAATGTTTGTCCCCTAACGCAGACTAGGCTTGAAATAGTTTTATTTTTTTCTGCTCTTGTAGAAAGTATCTGAAAGTGATGTTGATCTGCAAGTGTGATGGCTGTGGGTGTACAGTAATGCACCAAAGAAATTCCCAAGGATATTTCACAGCCCACTGAGTCTGATCATACAGTGGCATTGTCAAGACATTCTGTGGCTTATTGTCTCAAGTGTGCATATCAAAACATCCCTGAAGCACTGGCTGACAGGATAGATAGTATTAGGAAGACAAGGAGTGAAACCCCATTTTATTGAGAAACAGCTCCGCTCTTTGACAGATACACCTTAAATTGTAAGAAATCTCTCACTTGAATGGCTAGATAGTGTGAAGTAACTACAGCAGTAACAGTCTGGATTTATCACATTAAGTTTCTCTTTCATTTAGAGAATCCCAGAGGTTAGCTCTAAACTACTGTGACCATTAGAGGGCTCCAGCCTGTTTGCAGACCATAGTAAAACCTAGGGTTTTTGAACCCCTTTTTGGGAGCTGCAGAGAGAGGTTACTCGTCAAATTGAGCCACAGAGAACCGGCAGCCCAAAGCAGCTTTGCTTTGTCTTGCAGCAGTCCCTGTGCTGTTCTTCTCGATGCCACAAGTAATGACTCCCTTGAACAATTACTGTGTATAAATCACGCAGCACCAAAACAAAACTGACCATTCTGAGAGTAAAGTTGTATGGGACAGAAGCGGCACACTGATGTACTTTTCTCCAAGATGTGAAAACCTCTCTGGAACAGGTTACTTTTACTAACTGGTATTTTTGTGCAGAAACTAAATTCAATTACTCTGCAATTACTCTTGAGCATAGTTTGAATTCCAAACTAAATACTAAGACAGCTGTTTGTGAAGTTTCTAAATCTTGTAAATATTTTACTTGCCCAAGTTCTGTAATTATTCCTCTGATGGCAGGAGTAATTGATATAATAATTCATAAGAGGTTGCAGAAGCCAATGGATTTTTTGTAGAGGAGCTGGCCTCCTGCTTCTATTTCTGAACATCTAAAGCTGTTTTTTGAGCATGTTCTAGTATATCCAAATCCAGATCTTTAGAAAAGATAAACCTCATCTTGCTGTTATCTTTTTAACATTATCAGGCAGACCTGCTTCTAATAAATTGCTTTGCACTTATAGAATTTTGTAACAGAATCACAGAATTTTCTAGGTTGGAAGAGACCTCAAGATCACCGAGTCCAACCTCTGACCTAACGCTAACAAATCTTCCACTAAACCATATCACTAAGCTCTACATCTAAACGTCTTTTAAAGACCTCCAGGGATGGTGACTCAACCACTTCTCTGGGCAGCCTATTCCAGTGACTAACAACCCTTTCGGTAAAGAAGTTCTTCCTAACATCCAACCTAAAACTCCCCGGCACAACTTGAGCCCATTCCCCCTCGTCCTGTCACCAGGCACGTGGGAGAACAGACCAACCCCCACCTTGCTACAGCCTCCTTTAAAGTACCTGTAGAGAGCGATAAGGTCACCTCTGAGCCTCCTTTTCTCCAGGCTGAACAAGCCCAGCTCCCTCAGCCGCTCCTCGTAAGACTTGTTCTCCAGACCCTTCACCAGCTTCGTAGCCCTTCTCTGGACTCGCTCGAGCACCTCCATGTCCTTCTTGTAGCAAGGGGCCCAAAACTGAACACAGTACTCGAGGTGCGGCCTCACCAGAGCCGAGCACAGGGGGGACAATCACTTCCCTGGCCCTGCTGGCCACGCTGTTTCTTATGCAAGCCAGGATGCTGCTGGCCTTCTTGGCCACCTGAGCACATTGCTGGCTCATATTCAGCCGACTATCAACCATCACTCCCAGGTCCTTCTCTGCCTGGCAGCTCTCCAACCACTCATCTCCCAGCCTGTAGCTCTGTTTGGGGTTGTTGGGCCCCATGTGCAGGACCCAGCACTTGGCCTTGTTGAACTTCATACAGTTGTCCTCAGCCCATCGGTCCAGCCTCTCCAGATCCTCCTGCAGAGCCTTCCTACCCTTGAGCAGATCGACACACGTACCTAACTTGGTGTCATCTGCAAACTTACTGAGGGTGCACTCAATGCCGTCATCCAGATCATCAATGAAGATAAACAATTAGGTTCACCTTGGTTCACTGAAGCAGAATATACAATGCTTCCGTAAACCATTCTGTATTGGTAATCACTACTATTGGCAAAATAATCACTGCCTTACCCACACTAACATTGCTCAACCTGAAAAACTCACTGTGCTGTTCTACCAGTAAACTTTGCCTTTGACTGGCACAGCCTGGGAGGCCCCCACCACCTTGTGTGCCTCCATCAGCACAATCCCGAGTCTGCTGACCAAGCAAAGTCAGCATAAGAGCACAAGGCGCTGTATTTCCACTGCGGTACCGCTCTAACACTTGTGTAATGTGCTTTGGATTTAGGCTTTCCAAGAACAACCCCACGCTGTCCCTGTCCTGAAATAGGAGCTGCTCGAGTACCTACCTGCCCTGCCCTGTCCAGGCAGCTGCCTTCCCTTTTTTTTTTTTTTAATTATTATTATTATTATTAAATCTCTCCTTTGGGTGCCTTTGTGTGCAGGCCTGCCGCCACGCAGACCTGTTTAAAACAACAAAATGCTGAGAGCTGCTGTTAGAAACTGGTCTGTTAAGGAAACCCCGGACCTCGTAAGGCTCTGGGGAGGACGGGCGCTAGGAGTAACGCGCTCAGGGGCCCGGCGGCGCGGCCGGGGCTGCGCACGGGGCTGCGCGAGGCAGCGGGGCGCTCCCGGTAACGAAAAACTACCGGGGACGCCCTCCGGGCCTGGCGTGCGCCGCCTCCTCCCGCGGGACCGCTGCGGACAAGCGGCCGGTGGGGGGCTCCCGCCGCTGGGTGGCTCCGGACGGCCCTGGGCCCCGGGCCCCGCTGCTGCCTTGGCGTGGGGCTGGGCCCTGGGAGCCGCCCCGCCCCCTGCCCCGCCCTGCCGGGCCCGTGCCGCCCCGCCCAACGCCAACGTCTCGCGAGAAGAGGATTCACATCTCCACAGCCCCCCGCACAGCCGCCCACGGAACGTCGCGCTTTCCCATTGGCCAGTTCCGGCGCGCTTACCTAGCCTTTGTGCCGGTATCCGCCAATCGGCGGGCGCCGGAGGGCCTTTACAGAGCGCCCTGCACTGCCCCCTTCCGCTTGTGCTGCACGCAGGCGCACTAAGCTCTCCTCCCCCCTCCCCCCCTCCCTCAGCGCCAGAGCGTGCGAGGGGCTCGCGGCGCGCGGTGCACGCCGGGACGGCAGCGCGCTGCGGCCAGGAGGAGGCGGAGGAGGCAAGATGGACGCGGGTTTCTTCCGCGTAAGTGCCGGCCCCGGCAACAAGGCAGCCGGGCGGGGAGGGCGCCGGGGCCGCCCC
>NC_048915.1:6713138-6715638 GCF_011077185.1 Oxyura jamaicensis
GCGAGCGGCGGCCGCGCAGAAAATGGCGGCGGGACCGAGGCGGCGCGCGGCGGCCGGGCCCGCCGCGGGGAGGGCGCTGCCCGCTGCCTGCCGGGGTGCTCCGCGTGCTGCCGCCCCGGCCCCGCGTCCCGGGATCTCCCGAGGCCGCCGCACCCCGCGCGGGACCCGGAGGAGGCGGAGAAGGGGGGGGGGTCCCAGCGCGTCGGGGCCTGCCCTGCGCGGGCCCGGCCGCGGCCGCCTCACGGGCTGAGCCCCCGGGGCCTTGAAACGGGGGCGAGGCTGGGGAGCCCGGGTTTGTAGTCAGACGTGATGGTTCAGAGGAAATAAACAAAAGTGCCCTTTTTTTGAAGCCTGGGGACTTAAAGCTCCGCGGCGTGAAGATTATTCAGTGTTTTAAGAAATAAAGTGGGGGTATATTTCTTCCTAACCTTTTCTCCTACTAATTAAAATTGATCAATTTTTTAAAGGACTTTCCTGGCTGTTTTGAGAATACTTAATTTTACATGGAGCCTAACTGATGGAGAGTCGTTGACCCATTCAGCCCAATTATGTTGTATTCCTGCACCAGAGATGCTTTTAAAACATGGGAACACATGTATCTCTTCATTTAATTCAGTTTTTGCTAATGCATTAGCCTGGTAAAAATGTCATAAGCATGCTAGGAAATGAGTTGAAAACAAAAAGTTAGAAGTTAAACCTGTATTTGTCCCTTCTTGTGCCATTCTTTAAAAGTTTACAGACTAAATAATTGTCACTTATAGTGGAATGACTGGAACTGAAAACACTGAATTAGAAGTTGAGTATTCTATTAGACTGGGTTGTGAAAGGTGTCTTAAGTAAAAAAAAATAAAAAAATAAAAACATGGCACTGAAATGGGACTAAATAATTTTTAGACAGTTGGAAAAGTTAAAAACTAAGACATTCTTGAATGATCTGGTGAGTATCGCATCTGTTTCTAAGGTGTAGGTTGCAAATACTATAAACAGATTTAAACATACTTAATCCTGGCAGGTGTCTGTGCCAGAACGAGTCTTTACAATTCATGTGTCCCAAGGTTGCAAATGGGAATGTTAATGGTTTCAGTTCCCATTCTGTATTTGATGAATTTGGAGTGTGTTACGTTGCTAATTCATGGTGTTTTCTGATAAAATGCAATGGTTAACATAGAATTTTGAGCTTTTTCTTTTTATCTTTTGGTTCCTTAGGAGCTTGTAGTATTACTTGCATGCAACCCATTCTTTCCATGCACAGGAAATTGAATGTATTAAATTCCTGTGTTCTTCATCAGTCATGCTGATTTCCTGAACAAACTTTACTTCACATGTGAATTGTGGAATCTTGAATTGTTAACAGGTTATTAGTATTCGGATGCAGTTCTGCACATACTTCTCTTCCTGTGAGGTTGTTTACTTTAGTGCAAGTAAATTTTCTAGACACAGGCTTTCAAGTCTTTCAGTTCCAAATGATTTCATCTGTGGTTTCTGTTCATGAAGGTAGAACAAGTTGGTGAACTTTAACAGAGCATGATCAATAAAATAGCATTCTTTGTATTCTTGCTGACTCCATGTTAGCTAATTTGCATGAGAGATTTACCCAGGGGTTTCATAGATGTCACTGTAGCCAAATATAATGTTTTTGTTATTGGAAAGGGGAAGAAGAACTTACTCCTTCTGAGGAGTTTGCTAGTTCCAGCATAGGTCCTTTTCATCGCAGTTCAGCACTGCTGTACTTTTAAAATTTGCAAGTGTGCCAGGGAGATGATATGATTAAGGTGTCCCTGTAGAGTTAGGAGTTTGCCTACCCCTGAATCTTCAGCGGTAGGTGATGACTGCTAAAATAGGCACTTGAAAAGGCTCATTTGTGTGCAGAATGGCGTCGCTGGTGTTGCTGTGAAAAGAATGGGAAAGAATATATAGGAAACCAAGACTAAAAGCTGGATGGATGTCATGCGGACTTTTTTTCCTGTCCTTTAGGGAACAAGTGCAGAACAGGACAATCGCTTCAGCAACAAACAGAAGAAACTGTTGAAGCAGTTGAAATTTGCAGAATGCTTAGAAAAGAAGGTAAGTTGATTAGGATGAGGTGGGGAATTAAGACAAATGAATCAAATACAATTCTAAATGGACTAGTCAAGTGAAGGGAATTTCATACCCTCCAGCACAGTTTTAGAGGAAATGTGGAAAGTCTGCTTGAGCATCAAAAATACAGTACTTATATACTTGATCAAGTTAAAATGCTAAATGTTGGTGGGTTTTTATGTAAAATACAGCTTCAAAATAAATCAGAAGATGCCAAGTAGTTTAGAATTCTAAGCATTCTTAAATGTTTCTCCTTTTTTTTTTTTATTTTTTTAGTTCCTAGAATAGCATGTTGGAAATGCATGCTGGTTATCCTGTAGGTGAAGGTGAAGCAATGGTAGTTCCTATGGCAGTGGAAGGGGGTCCTTGAGAGACCTGCAGAAAACTCAATTCAGAGTCCTTGCTCAGATGCTGTTATTTG
>NC_048915.1:6720638-6740706 GCF_011077185.1 Oxyura jamaicensis
CTCGATCCCGTTCTCCATCTCATTCTCGACCAAGAAGGCGTCATAGATCACGGTCAAGGTAGGGCTTCAATTTAGCTTGATTGCAGAGATTGGGAACTGATTCTTATGAAGTTGCCATTTAATGTAATGTTCTCAGTCAAGGTAATGAAGTTTTTAATGATGTTGAGCTGTGAGTGTTTTAGGCCAAATGAAAATGACACATTCAGTAAATAAGCATGTTCAGGAGTTTTCTTCATATCAGTTCATGAGAAGATTCATATAGGGACTTGCACTGACTGGGGAAAGAACGGGGTACTTAATGCTGAGTGTGGCATTTGGTAGTGGGAATTGTGTAGCCTTTTAGCAGGTAGGTTTAATGAAGATTTTGCAACTTTACAATCAATTCCCTGAGGCTAAATTTCCTCAAATCTGAAAATTAGGTAGTTGCTTTTCATTTTAATTTCTGATTGTGACAGGTCTTACTCTCCTAGAAGGCGACCAAGCCCAAGACGACGACCATCTCCAAGGAGGAGGAGTCCTCCGAGGCGAATGCCTCTCCCACCCAGACACAGAAGAAGCAGATCGCCAGTGAGGAGGTAAGATTCCCTTTCTTTGAGACACCTGAAAATGTTATACTTAGATTTAGAATGTAATGACGGTCATTCCTGAAAACTCAATGTTATCAAAATCACCTTGTTCATCTTAACTCAATACTGTAAGATATAATTTGAGTGATGTAAAAACTGCCATGTCATATTTCATAAGTATGGGGGGGCACTCTAGTTGCTGTGGGATGATTTCTTCTAAAATCAAATTATTGCTGAGAATTCCACTTCTTTGAAAATTAGCAACTTCAAAACTTCCTTGAAATAGCTCTGGGTAGCTCCCAGCATAGACAGACATGACATCTTTTGTAACTGTTTTTTTCCCCACTTGAGGGAAAATGTTGAACAATTTACTATGAATTTTACTTTTAGGGATTTTTTTATTACGAGTCACTTTTCCATCACATAAAGTTAAGGTCAAAATTAAACTTTGACTTGAAATGTATTTCTTCATGTTCTTTTGCATCAGTAAATAAAAATATTTTCAGATTGGCTCTTTAGTGTTGAAGTTTATATTTTTGATGGCACAAGCAATTTTTTTAGTAGGAAAGCTCCGAGTTGTACTGCAGAGAATTGTATACTTAGGGTAATGTCAAAATAGATCTTCCTCTTCATAGGAAGAGAATAGATTCCTATTTTCATCGTAGAAAGAGAATTAGTGATGCTTCCTGTGTACAACAGTTCTTCCTTTTTAAGAAGGAACAATTCTTCCTTTTTTTGTTCATGACAAGGTGATAAGTACTTTTTTGAGTTTGTAAAGATGCTCATTTCACACAGTTACTATGAGAACTGTGAAAAGTATCAAATATATATGTTTCAAGATGTACAAGAGCTCCCTTTCAGCAAATGTTTATCTCACTCAAGGTAGGGTTTCTTTTTTCCAGGTTCTCAGGAATTCTGCAGCCAAAGGTGGATTCTGCAGGTACACAATTACAACAGAACTTGCCACAAATTTTGCCGCAGAATTCTAGAGGCCCTACCTTTTTAAAATTGCAAAGTAAATTTGAAAGTCTAAAACATAAGGAGGAATATACTGATTCAGAATTGTTAAGCTGTCTGAATTTTTTTCTTCCTGGTATAAAAACTTTTTAGCATACTTGCCCACTAAACTCTTAAATAGATCTGTTTTGAAGTTTAAATCACATGTGCTAACACGGAGAATTCTCTTAACCATCCAAAAGTTAGAAAGTCCAAAGAAAACTAATTGTACCCAGGAGAAAAGCTTAGTTGTAGTCCGTAGATTGACAGAAAGCAAGTAAAGGTAACACTAACAATTTTTTTTGTTCACTGTAGTTTAAAGGTAACTGAAAGATGAATTGTTAATCTCTTCTACAAGCTATATGTTGAAGGCTGTCCACCATGTTTTGGAAGTGCTGTTGTATGTGGCTCTCTATGTGCTTGCAAACAAATGCAATTCTGTGTTCCTGCTGAAACATTTCCTAAGCTGACTAGTCATTGTCTAATGTTATATTTGATTTGCAGGAGAAGACGGTCATCAGCATCTTTATCTGGTAGTAGCTCCTCTTCCTCCTCCTCACGTTCCCGATCACCACCAAAGAAACCACCTAAAAGAACTGTATCCAGTCCTCCTCGTAAAACACGTAGGATGTCTCCTTCTGCAAGCCCTCCTAGGCGGAGGCACAGACCATCTCCACCAGCAAGTCCACCTCCAAAACCACGTAGATCTCCAACGCCTCAGCAGTCAAATCGTTCAAGAAAAAGCCGTGGCTCTGTTTCACCTGGCAGAGCGTCAGGTAACAAATTTTTTCAGCACTTTAATCTTTTTGTGCTTTCATTTTCTCAAAGATGGTATTTAACAGTTTGTGAGAACAGAAAAGCATGCACAGATATTAAAAAAAAAAAAGTTACAGCAAAGTTATTTGACTTCTGTCCTTTAGCACCCAAACATAAGAGTACTGAAAAAAGAGAATCTCCTTCACCAGCACCAAAACCAAGGAAAGCTGAGCTGTCTGAATCGGGTATGGTTCTCACTTTTCACCACTGGTTTTGGGTGGGGTTTTTAATCAGGTGTATGACAATAAAAGGTACTAGTAAAGTGCCAAACCCTATTGATAAACTGGCATTGAAAGAAAGATTTTTTTCAGAAGCATAAAAATAATCACTCATACTGCCTAGGGTCTTTCATCTGAGCTTTCTTGGAAAAAGCTTAGCCAAAGAATACTCCAGACTCAATAGAACCTTAAGATGAGGAAAGTTAATTTAAAATAAATAAATGCTTGATCTACTGTACTTAATTACTTCTGCCTCAATAAGACAAATTTGTATTTTATTTTTTTGTCTGAATGTATATTTTCAGAAGAAGATAAAGGAGGTAAAATGGCTGCAGCAGATTCTGTGCAACAGAGGCGTCAATACAGAAGGCAAAATCAACAGTCTTCATCTGGTATGGATAATGTACATTTCCTAAAATTGGGTTGTACCTATTTACCACTCATAATCAAGTACTTTTATTCTTTGTGAAAGTAGTGTGAGCAATAATTAAGTTAATTTTTTAAACGGTTATCGTATGTACCATTATGAATTTACATCTTTAAAAGTTGCACTTCTAAACTCTTACCATCACACACAAATATTGTTTACTATCATAGAATCATACTACAGTTTACTTAATCTATTGATGCATTAGGCTATTTTCTGTTAATTTGGACTTCTGTTTGCTTGAGGTCAGTAAGAT
This sequence comes from Oxyura jamaicensis, assembly GCF_011077185.1. Lineage (NCBI taxonomy): Eukaryota > Metazoa > Chordata > Aves > Anseriformes > Anatidae > Oxyura > Oxyura jamaicensis. Next base: position 6,723,918 of record NC_048915.1, read on the forward strand.
AACCTGGACTTGGTGTAGGTTTTTGTCCACTTTGTTTCTATATATAACAGCAGTTGATTTAACTAGCCAGGTAACTTAAAAGAAGAAAAATGTGATGTGGACAGTTGCTGCAAATTTTATTACCCAACTCTGATGGATTTATTTATCACTTCAACTAATGTTTGTAGTTGAATTGCTTCTCAACAGAGGCTTCTTGTTTTGCAGGAGTGGAAGTTAGTGTAAACAGCAGTATAACCATATCAGTAACTGTGTAATGAGTGTCATGAGAACCATATTCCAGAGAATAATTCTTCTACATTTATAGATTCTGGCTCCTCATCTTCATCTGAAGAGGAAAGACCTAAAAGATCCAATGTGAAGAATGGGGAAGTTGGTAGACGCCGACGCCATTCACATTCACGCAGTCCATCACCATCTCCACGAAAACGACAGAAGGAATCCTCCCCTCGGTAATTTCTTCTTAAGCTGGGCATAACTGATACCTTTTTTTAATAACTGTTTAATGTTGTGTTTATCTGCTATGCAACTGTTGGCAACTACCCAAAAGAGTTGTTGTGCCCATTTAGCCCAAAATTGTGCAAGCAGATAATCCTTTTTCTCCAAAGTAACTGTCAAAAGAAAATGAGGATCTCAATGCTGGTTCTAGCAAGCTTCCTCTATAGTGATGTGATTGTGTTCTGGCCTGTAAACGCTTTATTAAAAGCCCCTGCTATGAACTAAACTTGTGGAAAAGTTAATGGAATTCTCTTAAAATTGCTAGCCTTTGGAAATCACAAAGATAAATTTTACTTTTTTTTTTTTTTTTTTTTTAATATGCACTGCTTTTTATTCTATTTCCTTGAAGTATCTTCCACTCACTGCCCGTCAAAAACGGGATGCTGGATTAGGTGGACCTTTGGTCTGCTTCAAGATTGCATTCCTCTTCTGAACGTTTGTTGAGAATTACCCTGAAGTTTATTTGAACTTGCTCATTTTTGCCTCAAATACATGGCAGTTAGATGTTTTGTTTTGTTTTTCCTCCACTGCTATCAGGATGCAGATGGAAAAGAGGTGGCAATCACCAGTGATGAAAAGGTTGGTTAGAAATTAATCTGTTAAACAGGATTTGCATATCAAAAGTAATTTAGGCTCTTACTTATTTTGTCATGGACAAGTACTTCTGCCCCTTGGATTTGCACACTCAAAGCAGTAAGGTGAAAGAAATTCAGTCTGATCTGTTCCTTGTTGGTTTGTATTGGGGACCGTTTCACTGGCAGGGAAAAAAAGACTAAACAAAAGAAGCACCTATACTATCTCCTGAAAGAGAGACTACTTGATAATTCTAATAAGCCTGTAACAGCTAATAACACTAATGTTCTCGTTGATGCCTGAAAATAACTGAATACTTGCCCTTCATATTACGACTAATACGACTTGTCCTACATATTACTTCCATGGACTTGCAAAAGGGGATAAAGATCTTGATGTTCTGGGTCACACTTAATTTGTGTTTTCAGTACTCTCATTCTTCCCATCCATAAGGTGTTTGGAGCTAGCAGTTGTATTCTAATAGCTAACACTTACTTTCTTATGTAGGCAGTATTATTAACTCTTCTATTTGTGGAATTGTTTGGTATGTGTTGATCTTGGAACGTTGGAACCTCAGTGTATGATCGGTTTATTAATCTGATATAATCACCCATGTGAGCAATCTGTGAATTAAGACCTGGCTAGAATACGGTTGCAGCATACATAATGATATGAGCTTGTGTGACTGCTTCTACCAATGTAGTCCATTCTAATCATGTATCTTGTCATTTATGAAACAATTGTATGTAAAACAGATTGGAATTCAAAAATCTTAAACTTTGCATAAAACTTGCATTATACTAAATTCACCTATTGCTTATTATGTAAATGCTTAAACATATTAATTAGGGCAACCATGACATTCAGAGGCTGTTTTTTTTCTGGATCATAGAAGAATGTGTTTTGGAGCAAACTCTTACCTATAAAAAGTGTAATTCATTGCCTTGGAGAACAACAGCCAAGGAATAATGTTTTTTCTTTACAAAATGCTAGTTTTCCTCCCTTTGTAACTTCAGGAAAGTACAAGCATTATTGAAACTTCTCTGGAAGTCTGTTTTAAACCTTATCTTGCAGAGCAGAAAATGGCTTATTTTGTGATAACTTGAATCTAGATAGCTTCAATTTTGCAACAACTCTGATTAGTTATTCTTAGCATTTCAAGGAATAAGTTATTTTGGATTTCAGATGTGTAGATAAAAGCTGTTTTCAAATTTCACACTTTAAATTGATCCAACTTCAGACTCTTGCTGAAAGCATTCCCAGTTCCTCCCTGATATCTAGCAGTCATATTACTGTGTGATGATTGAGAGTTGTTGTTCTTGAATCAGTAAGCTTGTCTGACTTCATTTCATGATCACTAGATTCAACCTAAGGAAGGTGGCAGAAAGGAGCTTTCAGGAGAAGAAGATAAGAGAGTGGGGCTTCCTCTTTGGTTGCAGGGTGCAAATAGATCAGGTTAAGCAGAATGTGAAATTCTTGTCAGTGGTGTTGTAGGGTCTGAAAATTACAATGAAAATCTATTATGTCACTCTGTAGAATCACTTATATATATACATTTTCCCCATTAGTGGTTCTACTAGAATTAGAAGTACACGAGCAAGATGCTATTGTATACTGAAAGCATAATTTTTTTTTAAATCTCACAGCTCAGTTGCAATTTTTCTGAGTAATCCCTTTATCTCCTTAGTAGGAGGAGGAGAAGTCCATCACCTCCACCAGCCAGGCGACGGCGCTCTCCATCGCCTGCCCCTCCTCCTAGGCGGCGACGGTCACCTTCATTGCCTCGCCGAAGGTACTATATTGCATTTTTGTTGTGAAATGATTGTTTCTTGTTTTGTTGACTTGGCAACTATGGTGTGTAAAAGTAAATGCCAGAATACAGGAAACCCGTTCTTTGATTCACAGCTTTACTAAGGGGAATGTAGTTTTGCTGCCGAGATTTTCTATGGTAGGCATGTGGTCTGGATACAGTTTGATTGCCGTTACCAGGTACTGAATAACATCTATTAAGTTGATTTTTCCAAAAAGTCTTAATTTAATAAAGTTTTGAAGAATTTCAGAAGAATGATCATGTAATCATTTGAAACTAATTCACATGGCTGTGTGGCACCTGAACATCTGTTTTCTTTCTAGGTCTCCATCACCACCCCCACGTAGACGCTCACCTTCACCAAGGAGATACTCTCCACCAATACAGAGACGATACTCTCCTTCTCCACCTCCTAAGAGAAGAACAGCTTCTCCTCCTCCCTCTAAACGACGAGCATCACCGTCTCCACAGTCAAAACGCAGAGTCTCCCATTCACCACCACCAAAACAAAGGAGCTCTCCAGCTGCTAAAAGGCGTTCACCTTCAATATCTTCCAAGCACAGGAAGGGTTCTCCTCCCTGTAGGTCTAATCGCGAAGCACGTTCTCCACCACAAAACAAAAGGCATTCACCTTCACCAAGACCTAGAGCTTCTCATACCTCTGCAAGCCCACCACCACTGCGAAGGGGAGCTTCAGCTTCACCGCAGAGAAGACAGTCTCCATCTCCAAGCACTAGACCCATCAGGAGGGTGTCAAGAACACCAGAACCTAAGAAGACAAAGTAAAAAAAATCAGTCTTATTTGTTGGTGGTAGTTTGATTTTAAAATATATATATATGTATATATATATATATATATTTAATAATACAATGAGAATAGCTAGGGGATCACATGAAAATGGTTCTCATGTATCTTGAGGTCACTCAAGTAGTGAGGGCTCTGTTGGCTTTCATAGAACCAACCTGTATGTGATTTTTCTGAAGTTTATTTTAATCAGTGTTTCCAACCTTATGTGCGGTGTGGGGAGAAGCATTACAGAGGATCTAGAGTCTGAGGGGTCTTTTTAGTAGCCTAACAACTTACTGGGAGTGAGCAGATAAAAAGAACTTACAAACTTTTTTCCTAGCTTTGCAAAGTGAACTTTGCAGTTAGCTTTTAAATAAAACAGAATAGAACTGATACTTTTAATTAGTTCATAAATCATTTCCCATGTGGTTATGGAAGATAAATACTTAAAATTTTATCAGTTTTTAGTGTGATGTTACTGTTATGAGCAGATTGTCAAAAGGTTGGTGCTGGCTTACTCTTTCAGCAAGAAAACATAGCTGAACAAAAAGGTTTGCACTCTTCCTTCATTGGATGATAAAATAGCATTGCATATAGCATTCTCTTGAATTCTAATGAGGTTATAAATTAGTCATATCAGAAAAAGAAAGGGAGCAATCGTTCTTGAACAACAATAGCATTATTGTTTAACAAGCTATCAAGTTGCAATATCCTTTTGCGTAATGGATACACAATGGTATGAGATCATTTTGCCCTTTGTAACATATGCCAGCACAGTAACTAATTTAAGTGGCTGCTTAACCAACTTAAAAATACAAATGTTCATTTGACTTTCTGTAATTTTTACTTCCTTTTTTCATGTCATATTTCTAACGCTAGAATCTAAGCGTGGCTTTCCTGTTTTCAAGGGCTTCCACGCCAAGTCCACGATCTGCAAGACGGGTGTCTTCATCGCGATCTGCATCAGGATCACCTGAACCAGCTCCAAAAAAACATCAAGGACCTCCATCTCCTGCTCGATCTCGTTCCCCTTCTGCAAACTGGTCACCTGCAAAAAAGGCTAAAAGTCCAACTCAGAGCCCATCACCTGCAAGGGTATTTCTTTGCTAATAACCCCCAAACAGTATTGCTTTTATATCGCAAGTTATTTTCATAAAGACTTAATGGCTGAACAGCTCTAAGCTTATTCACATGGCAAAACGAAAAATAGCCTTGGAGTGATTTTTTTGGAGTTAAAATTCTTACATCAAAACACAAACATTTCAAGCTTAACATTTCTGAGTCTGAAAAAAGTGCTGTTATAATTTTTGAAACAAAATACTTTCTCATTTCGTGAAGTTACTGGAATTACTTAAGTATTGCTTCACTTGTAATTAGTTTCATGGCCTACAAAGTGAGGTGGTCAGAATTATGCATGGCAGTGTTATTTGCAAACTATATTCATAATAAGAAAGAACAGATAATTTAGAATTCTTACCTGTTCTGTGAATGTTTCCTAGGGACATTGCATTTCTTTGGTAGAAGAGTGTTTTATGTTATCTGTCTTCTGGGATTGCTACTGTCAGTTCATTGGCATATGACTTTCCCCAAGTTCTGAAGGCAGTCTCAACTTCACTGAGTTTTGGAAGTTGCACAGTCCATCTGAATTCTCAGTATGGGTGTGGGTTTGTTCTAACTGAATTTTTAAGTCTTGGAAATGAGTTGTAATGCCTGTTGAATGGTTTGTTACAGAATTCAGACCAAGAAGGGGGTGGAAAGAAGAAGAAGAAAAAGAAGGATAAGAAGCATAAAAAGGATAAGAAGCACAAGAAACACAAAAAACATAAGAAGGAAAAAGCAGCAGCAGCTACAGCTGCTGCTGCTGTGGCTGCAGCAGATACCACCTCAGTGCAGGAAGAACAGGAAGCAGAGACAGAACCCAAAAAGGTAAGAATTTAATAGATATGACTGTTTCAGAGTCCAGTGTAAGAAAATAGGTAGAGAAGGAGATGAATGTACACAGTGCTCTGATAGCAAATATCAATCTTATTCCAAAAATGCAACTTTCATGACTTTAATTGATGATTTACAATAGCGGGAGGGCTGCAGCCCAGCTTGGCTTTCAGTATTTGAAGAAATGTTTTATCTTTGTTTCAAGGAGACAGAAAGTGAACCAGAAGACAACCTCGATGACCTAGAAAAACACCTGAGAGAGAAAGCACTGAGGTCAATGAGGAAGGCGCAAGTGTCACCACCATCTTAGGCTGAATCCTTTGATATAATGTACATTTTATTTGGTTTGTACTCAGAATTCAATTTCAAATTGCTAAATGTGTTTGAGCTTTAGAATATAACATTTGTTGTAATAATTGCTAGGTTGAGGTTCACCATGTACAAAGGGCATGGATTTACATTACAAAAGGTGTCCACAGTGTACTAGTGACATTCTTTCATTGACAGTCAACATTATTTCATTTAGAGTGAGACTTCTTAGAAGCAGTAGGAATTTGTTTTGAAGGTTTTAAACATGACCGTCAATTCCCTAGTTTCTTTGAAATTCAACAAAGCCTTTAGAATAATTTGTGAGGGTCTCATTTGACTTCTTTTGTATCCACTTACATTATGCTACTAACCTTTGTGGTTTGTAAGCTTGCCCAGAAATAAAACCACTGCAGAATTACCAAGGAAGTACATACATTTTAATGCTTTCTACTGTTGCCTGTACAGTCTCCATTAACGCAAATCAAGAATAGCAATTTAGAGTGGTACATAAATGAAAGCATGTTGTTTACCAGGACACTGTGGGTTTATATTGATGTAACATGTTGATTTGGAACACTGGAATTTCATTTGTATTTTTATGTTCTTTTTTTAAAGGGCAGTTTCCATGATCAGCAGTCCCAGAAAAATTCCTTCAGTTACATAATTTTGTGAGATGTCGTTGCCCCATTCATAAATCTTGTCTCGTTGCGGTTCTTCTGAATGGTATAAGCAACTTTCAGAGATGTGGTCTTTGAAAGTTTGAGGAACCTGAACTTTGGATATTGTCATGTTTTCACTGTTTTTTGTTTTTGTTTTTTTAACTAAAGCTATATAAAGCTTGTGGATTAAACAAAATAAATTTCTAAATTTAAACAGATGTTGGCTATTTTTATATGAACACTTATATTTGCTAATCAGCTTTCTTTTGTACAGGGTTAACAAATACACAAATAAGAAAAAATATTTGATGCAGTATGTTGGCTTTTGAAAGATCAGGACCTTCGTTTTTAACTGTCCTATAGATAGAAATATCCCTTTGATAATTCAGTGGTGCTCCTAATGTGTCTAGATTGTTTTACTCTTGTTTTGCAAGAACATCAGTCTTACCTGGTCAGCACTCTGTTAGGATGGTAATGTCTAAAAATAAGCACGCACACAAAAAAAGTTTGTCAGTGAAAACTGCTTGTCATAGGAAGTAGAATGTTTCAAAAGTATTGCAAAAAATCATGACTCTTAAATGTCAAGTTGCATAAATTTAGTTAATTAATTGTCTTCATGTAATCACTGGTTTGAATGATCATCTAAAGAATTCTGGTTGCTCACTATCTTGTATAGTCATTTTTGAAACTTGGTAGATTGCTGCTGTCAAATTTATTTAAAAATTCAAGCTCTGGTTTCGATATCAAGCCAATCCTAGAATCTAAGGCTCCTCTGAAACATACGAGCTTTTGAAAATTTTGTTCTTTGTCTGAAGTAGATGTTGTATCCACAATTAAGTGTAGATATTTGATTAGTCTTCTTACTTGACATTGTGTAGGGTTTTAAAATAAAACTGGTATTATGTAGATACCAGATGCAAGGGTTATCTTTGAAAGTTGCTTCTTTCTTCATTTGCTTATATGCTGAATCTTTTTTGTTTCTTAGCCTAGTATACATTGAATGCTACAGTGCTTGTAAACTTAGTACATCAATGCTCCAGTGTTGAGTGTCATCTGTTATTATATGTGTATAATAAATTCCAAGAATTTACTGGACAAACATATTTAGAAAAATACATCAGAGTCAATTTGGTGCTATGAAACTACAAAACCTAACAATGTATTGTGCTAATGTCATTGCTTTTTTTTTTCTGTTGTGTTTGTTTGCAGCACAAATGATTCTGAAATTCAGTCTTAAGAGACTGTATGTGTGCAGTTTTCACAAGGAGTTAACATTCTGTTCTTTACAATTTCCATCTTAATTTCATATGGATTTTTGACCTCTGCACCTTTTAATCTTTGGAGTAAGAGAAGCTCTTTAAAAATATTCTGTATCTGAGTCTCTGAGAGCTTAACTTTCCTTATACCCATTTTTCATCTCCTGCCTCCAGGACTCACTTTTTGATAAAGGACTTCACTATTGATTTTGGACAAACGATGAAGCAATGCAAGAACTTCCCAAGTCTTGGGTGTTCCCCCCACCTTTTCCTCTTTGGAGTTTCAATTCTTAGGTGTCCCCTTCTCTTTTTTTTTTGTGTCTATCCATAAAGAATTTGTTTGAAAAGAGGAATTAATACACTTTTCAAGAATTTCACTTCTAAATAGAATTTAGCATAATACTTAGATTCCTTCCTACTTAGCTGTATATCACATTACATTCAAATACTAGACAAGTGATAGCAAGCGCCCTTGTCATCTTGTGAGTGACTACACCATCTCTTGCTGTTCTGAATACCTATTGTACAGATATTTTGTTTTAGTACAAAATCACTAAAGGATAATAACCTTTAGTGTTTGTGTATGTATTCTACTGGGGAATTTTGTAGTGGTGAACTGTTGACTTATCATTGAATTCCTCTCTTGATTGTCTGTAATTGAGATCACATTATCCCAAGACAAACCTGTCTGATCTGTTTGCCATAGTCATCTTGGTTAATCTTCTATCTCTGTTCCTTAATTCTTTTTGTAGTCAGCTATTGTAGTTCACAAGGTAACCATGTAGGATGCCTTGTACGATGTGGCAGAATCCCTAGTGCATGAATCATACTTGTTCTTTTTATTCTGAATCTGCTAATGCTGTATGTGTTCTTGTTAATCAAGGCTACCTTCCTGAAATGACAGATAAGTGGGTTTATACAACTGACTTGCTGCAACAACTATATGCCAAAAAAAATCAAGTTTAATTGGACTTTAATAATTTAGATGCAAATGAGTCCACATAAGTAAACATAAGGATAAAATGAGTCACTGGCAGTTCACTATCTATAGTTCACTATCTATAGTTCATAGTAAAGAAAGATGTGTTTGTAACGTCAACAGATGCAACAATAGCAAGGGTGTGTGCAATAGTTTATAGAAACTCACTGTTAAACTATTAAATTTTTCCACTTAACATGACTTTGGAATTTTGCCTAGTGAGTTCTTCATGGGCCAGCTCCCTGAGCTTCACCAGGAGTTTTACACTCGCACTAATTTATGAATTCCCTTAATGTTCAGTACAGAAGCAGTTCTGGTTTGTGAAGCAGAGTTCAGCGCTTAGAGTCATAACTAAAATTTTGCATGTCAAAGCTTGTTCAGCTGCATGTTGTCTGAGTAATTTATCTCCCAAGCAGAGGCTCAGAGCTGGAGAACTGGCTAGTGTAGGCTATGACATAAGGTGCACTAACTTCTAGCAGCTTAAATAACACGTGTTTTTGCACACTGCTGATTGCATTCCACAAACACTAAACCTACTAATATGAATGTTTTCATATGTAAAGTGCTATTGAAAGAGTAGCTTTCAGTAGGGCATTAAACTGAGTTTCTGTGGAGTTTAAGTTCAGCTGCTGAGTGTGGTAACATCGTTTAGCATAGGATCATTTGCTTATAAAACCTTGACTCGTATCCAGCATTGACAGTAATACTTGGTTCACTCATCAATCTCCATCCAAAACTGTAGTACGGACTTTGGCAGGCAAAGGGGATCTGCCACTTTTTAGTGTTACCTTGCAGCTTCTTTCACTTTACTGGAGGGCAGCTTGGTTTTACTGCTGTACCTTTTTAGTTTGCCTGTCATTCACAGAACTTTACAATGGAATTATTTTTTTCCCTCTTGGTCAGGTCTCAGTCACTGTAATAAGTTACACTGAAAGTAGTATATTGTTTTAATATTAAAAAGATTCTCAAATCTAAAAACAGTAGGCAATTGTATATTTCCAGATTCAATTGTTTGGCTTTTGACCTTACTGCTTCAGCTCTCCTAGAACTAGTTTGAAGAGTTCATATGTTTGAGTCCATTTTGCTACAGAATGAAGCAAGAAGACACTGTTCCCTGCCCCAGTGGCTGGAGTAGTCCTGTAACTGACTTTTGTCTGAGTTCTTTGTCTCAGAAATCAGACAGCAGCAGTACATCACGCGTGTCGCGTATTCCTCCTGTATTACATTCTTGAATGCATAAGGTACATAAACTGTTTAACTTAGAGCACAGTCTTTGTTTCAAGGTATATTCTGGTTGAAATAAGCAGCTCAACTTGTTTTCTCTTGTTCAGGTTTAGTTCTGACTTAGTAATATTGTTTTCCAGTAAAAGTGAAGCTGAGCTACCATTCATCATGCTTAAAAGCCTTATGGTCCACTTGTGATGTTTTATTTAATTCCTTTGTTGCTTAGATTACCTCTGGCAATCAACATGCAAATACGTGGACAGAGTTCCTCATATGCCCAGTTCTGTGCATGGAAAATGTCTAAGGGTGAGGTCTTGTTTCAATGGCCTTAAAGTAGTAGAACCACAGATGATCTTTGTTTAGAGAGGTGGTCCTCAGTCTATTTACTGCAGACATTATTAACACATTTGTCTGTATTACAGGGTTGGCTGGAGGAAGCTAATGCAAGTGGAGAGCTCTGTAGGTAACTCAGCTGCTGTGTGTGTGCATGCTGTGTTGTGCAGCAGCTGAAGATACAAAACTAGGGATTCAGCTCGGGGGAGCTGTGCACTTTTACCTTTAAAGGATTTGTTTTGCTTAAATGCAAGCTGCAGTTATCGCAGGGCTATGCCTCTTCTGTTACCCTTAAATGAACGGACGGAAATAAAAGCTGTTACCACTGGCCAGGCTTTGCTAGGAGAGGATGCACTTGCGAGTGCCTCTCGCCAGGTGGGGCTGAGAGCAGGAAGGGCAGGGCTGTGCCAGGGATGGGGGAAGAGAAAAAGACGCCTCTGTGACTGGTGTCTTGCATTTAAATCAAAACTGGATTTCAACATTCTTCAAGAGGAATAACCGATTAAAATTGTATCAGTTAAAGTCTAATGTAGTTATCTATTAAACTTTACTCAGCGCAGAAACTTCCAGAAAAGGACACCAGGAGAAAGGTGTGAAGCCTTACCTGGGGTCATTGTTGATGTGGAACATGTCAGACCCAAATACCCAAAGACCTGGGTGTTTTGGTGCAAGAAAAGTTTTTTAACAAAATTGTGAAGTAGTCTTTAGGGTCTCTTCACAATGTGAAAAGGACTCAATTTGTGTTGCTGGGCTCACTGGGCTCACTTGCCCTGTTCACTAAAGCATTGCCTGTTGATAACAACGAAAAACACTGATGCATACATACATGCAGCAAAGTCATAAACATTTTTCAGAATAAAAATATAGAAAGTATACAGAACTTTACCAGAGCTGTTTTAAGTACTGTTAAATGTATTCAATTTGAGGCAGTGAAGCAGCATGCAGACTGAGCTTGTCCACAATTGGGAATTGTTTGGTTTTTCAGCTTTTGAAGAGGAAAATGTCTGTGAAAATCATTGGACATAGCAAAACAACTGGAAAAAAAAGTTCACATTTTGTTCTGATTAACTTTCATCTAAATGCAATTTGGCAAAATACTGAGGGGGGGGGGGGTGGAAGGAGGTATTTAACAAAGTCTAAAAGTATGTATGTAAATTGTAAGTGCTTACAAGCATACAGGTATGGTGTATCAAAATTACAAAAAATAGCGTCAAGCTTAGAGTAGAGACCTGCAGAGCTGTAAAATGCATGCCTAGCGTTTATATCAGTTACTTTCCTTAAAGAAAAATGAAACTAAAAATGCAAAATAGGATAAAACTGATTACTTGAAAAGATGCTTACTGTCTACTAATTTAAATCAGTATTTAAATTAGTGATTTCAATTAATTCAAGCATGCTAATAAGAAACACTGATTCCACACATCCCTTCTTAAGCAAGAGAAAATGGGGAGCTCTCAGCCTCCTGCTGGAGCAGAAAATGATGTCTTCCATGCCAGAGCTTTAGGAAATTTGGTGCTGGCTGCTCTTGGAGACAGGACAGTAGATTAGATGGAGACAGCCTGATCCATTAGGGTAATTTCTGTGTTTAGGCTAGCAGTGCCAGCTCTGGCCCAGTATACAGCGGGCCACTTAATTAAATTTTATATCTTCTCTTATCTGCTAGAGGGTTTGCTGAACTGGAAGCTGTTGCTTAAGGGAGAATGATTATAACTACTTTGCAGAACTAAAAGTACTGTTGGAAGGTACTTTTTTTTTTTTTTTTTTTTTTTTTTAATCTTTCACTTAATATCGTGAGCTGCAGTATGTTTCCTACACATTTTGCTGATGTCTTATACAACTGAGAAAGGGCTGTGTCCAAATAGCAAACAGTTATCACACAGGGCCAGCTAGTGTACCAAGCAGGGGAAATACTATGGAAAATCAAAATGCTTCCTTAGTTGGGAGTGTCATATTTTATAATGGGCTGGTTCCTGGGGCAGGTGAGTCAGTCATTGCGCTCTCATTTGACCAGGTGAAACTTGGATTAGAGAGCACAGTGACTCACAGTGACAGCGACCTCCTGCTGTATGCACCCATTTGTTCAGCAATGTTTTGCTTCTATTTTTTGCTGAGATTGTTTTGGATAACCCAAAAATCAGCATTGCAGGAAAGAGCTTGCTGGCTCCCAAACTGGGACCGGCATTGAGTGCTGGCAGCGCCCCAGCAGCTTTGGGAGATATGCTGCAGATAGGTGGGCGACTCTGAGCTTTTCCTGCAAGGTGCTCTAGTCACAAAGCATTTATCTTTGCAGTTTGTATCACGGCAGATTCCTTAAGAATGGTGTTTTCTCTCATCTGGGATCAATCCCTTGGGGTCTGCACACTGAAAGCCCAAGGCGGTTGAGCAGGACTTAACCTCTAGGCTGTGAGCTGTCTCCAGGGACTGGGGGAGGCTGCTCAGGCCAGGGGGTGCAGGGGAACAGGAACTGCTTTTAATTCCCACGTCTGTTTCCCCACCCATGATGTAATACGCGATGTAACGAGTTAAACAGCAGAAGGGAAGTTGGTCCAGCTGAGGCCTTCCTTCTATACAAACGCAGGATGTGTTTGCCTCTCGGGCAGAGCGCTGTAGGTAGCCCTTGCTTGGAAAATCAATGCTGCCTTTGTGTGCAAGGCCAGCCCGAGCAGCTGTGCATTTTGTGAACAATTCCTGCACAGGAGAGGCTCAGCCAGGAGGCGAGATGGGAGCAGGGCCTCGTGGAGCAGCCACGAGGGCTGTGGGGCTGGCACCCGGCAGCAATACGGGCCCGTGATGCAACCAGGAGGATCCTGCCACTGCATTAAGGTAATAAATCCAGGGCACAGGAGGTCCTTACAGAGAAATGGAGAAGGATGTTGTCTAATAGATAGTTGACTGCTCAGGTTGCTCTTTCCAGTTGCGGGAGAGGAGCGGGGCTGGTATGGAGCAGTCACAGCCCCTGGGTGTGGGGTGGGAGCTGCGTGGGGCGATGCTCCTGGCATGCCAACCTGGATAGCTCTGAATCTTCCCATTTTACTTAAAAGAAAACATGGAAAACAGTGCTATCTTGGGCAAGCAATGAAGGGGAAAGAATTGTTCAGTCCCTCTGCAAAAGCTGTGCGTTAAATCCAGGGGCAGAGCTTCAGCTCATGTAAATTGTTATGGATTCATTGCAATAAATGGCGTTTTAGTTGCTGGCATCAGACTGGGGGTGGCCCCTGGAGAGAAGTTTCACCTTGTGCAGCCAGACTTACAGAAGCATGTGCACCACTTATCTGCTTGGCCAGATCTTCCATCCAGTTTTCTCCCCAACCTTGAACTGCACTGATGCCACGTCCCACCCCAGGCCATCCCCAGCAGCACCCATTTCTGCTGCCTTTGTGGCACTGCCCGCACCTTGGGGTGTGCTGAAAGAGGCAGGGTGTCAGTGTCCCTGGTTCCTGGTGGACAGATCCTGCCTGGGCTTGCAGCTTTATCTGGGAAGATTACAAAAGACTATTTGGCTGGGGACAGTAGCTTTTTGTGATTCCTCATTCAGGTTTTAAAACTAATTCTCTGCTTCAAATGAATGACTGAAGCTAGCAGAGTTGTTATGAAAAAGTCAGATCTCCTTTGTAAATAGCCCCCACATGCTTCCCCTCTCCAGAAGGGGCTTTCAGCTCCCATTAAAGATTGGTCTCTATGTCAGCTGGACTTTAGCTCAAAGAGCATATTTGACTACCAATGTGAAAAAATACCTTTGTCATTGCGATTGTATTTTTTTAAGAAGACAGAAATGGTTTGGCTCCTTTCCAGCTTATTAAAACCTCTACAAGTCCACATGTGCCAACACAAGGGGACAAGAAGAGAAAATTATATTAAGTGCATAATTGTCAAAACAGAATTGAGCTCTTTCTTATTTATTTTTAATCTATTACAAACATGTGAATGAATCCTTTTATTATTTATGTTCGAGGATAAAGCGAGCTGTTCTCACAGCTTCTGGAGGAAGCAGACTCCACTTTCAGCTTCAACTCTTCTTCCCAGGCAAGGAAAATGGACACCTCACTGTTATCCAGGACAGAGATAACTGAAAGCAGCTATGTGAAAATGGAGTAACTCATGCATTTTGTGGAAGACCTGGGAATTACCCATGAGGAGACCAGCTCCACATACGCAAGGCACAGGGCCGGGTGAGCGGCTCATGGTGGTGGTCTGGGGGTTCCCGGGGCCTCCACAGAGTAAACCTCACTGCTGAGAGTGAGCTTCGTCCTCCTGAAGGCTCTCAGACTGCTTCAACCAGGGCATCCTGTGAAGCTCGGTCACCCCAGTGTCCGCTTACTACTCTGAATGGCTGATGGGGCTGCAGCAGCTCCTCAGCCTGAGCTGCAAGCACTGCTCTCCAGCTACAAAGCTTTGCTTCATCACTTGTCCAAATTACGCTGCATGCACAAAACACCTTGTCTCAAGGTTAGCTCTGCTGCCAACAAGGACTTGGCCTTTCTCCAGCTGCTGCTTCCTTCCTCCCTGTACTCAGTGCAGCATTCAGTGCCTTTCACTGCCTCAATGGCAGCTTGGAGAAACTGCAGCAAAATGTTAATGTAATTTGCTGCTTGGTGTCATTTTCTGATCATTTCTCACTGGGGAAGAAAGGAAATGATGACAGTCCCGAGCTGAGGACACTGCACTGCAGCTTGCTCCACCGGGGCCTTCGTCCCACTGCCGTGGCAGGAGCCCTGCTCTGAATGCCGCTGTTGTGATCCCTGCGGCTGGGCTGCTCTGCTGGGGAAGGGGCCCCAGCTCCCCAGCCTTTTGAGCAAGCTGGAACAGTTTGGGGTTATCAAATCTGAATAAAAGATCCGTGTGCCCCTGTTGCCTTTCCACACCCACTGCAATCACCACAGCTCTGCTTTGCCATGAATGTGCTGCACCCACCTGCCATCAGCCACAAACATACAGTTGATTTTGTCAAAACAAAAATTAGCTTCTGTTGCTGGAAGCGAAGCCCTCAGAGGAACTAAAAATGCTCTGAAGTCCCTGTCCATGTCAACCTGATTTGTCTGCAGTAACTTTTCCCCCTAGAGGAGCCCAACGTGCTTTGCGATTGCAGCCGATTTTCCAGTGATGCACGTGGTGCATGGGCTGTGCTGGGGGCTTGGGGACCATGGTTTGTCCTCTCAGCTCCTGCCGGTGCTGGACACTGGTGTCCTAGCTGGATGAGCAGATGGCCAGATCCTGGCCTGGTACCATGTGGGCCTCCATGGTTTTCAGGAGGAACCAAGGCAGTTTGCATGCAACCAGTAGCACTGGTTTATCTGGGCTGATTGCAGCAGGGATTTGCCTGCAGAGCCAAGGCGGCTCCAGCCCCTGCTGCAGCTCCTCCCGCGTGGCCACTGTGCTCCGCGCTGCCCCCGCACCCTGACAGCGCCCAGTGGTGGCCTCGGCACCACCCGGTCGACGTTGATGGAGATGTCGAGGATGCAACACACAAGGAGCAGAGTTCCCTAGCACCAGCAGCAGCGGCCCCTGCCACGATGTGCCCTGTGTTGGATCTCAGGCATGGGGCTGAGGACTAGTGTGGTGCCCTGCCCTGTCTGGGGGTGGGCTTGCTTGTGAAATAACCCCCTGGAGGTCCCTGGTGGGTTGGGGAGTCCCAGGCTAACCAGTTCCTGTAGGGGGGAGTTACATGGAAACTGGGGATCTGGGTGTAACCAAACCTTGCTCGGGTTTGCCGTGCTACAGACAGGGAGCTGCCCTGCTGTGCTGGAGCCCGAGTAGCTGTGCACATGGATTTTCCCCCCAGGTTGTGTCCACTGATGCAAAGCGAGAAGTCTTCTGATGTTATGACTGGATTAATAGGATAATGCCTGGGCAGATGGTGTGGCATTGGGTGAATGCAGCAGGGACCTTCCCTTCCAAAACAGGGTTTCTGCCAAAATGCCCAGGGAGCCCTAAATCTGTCTACCCACGTGGCAAGGGCCCTGCAGGCAGCCCAGCACAGGACAAGGGGTGTGCAGAGGGTTGGACTTCTGCCAGCTGACAACAGGGGATTGGGGTTTATTGTCTTAAAATGCACACCTGTGTTTTAATGAGGGTATCATTTGAATTTAAATGACATCGCAGATGTAGCCCTGCTAATTGCTCACTTGCATACCCAGAACGTTAGATCAGTAAGAGAAAACTGAATCACAGAAACCTCTTGTGCATCTAATTGGGAAGGCTGTAGAAAAGCAGTCTGTGTTTGAACCACTTTGTAGCGACATTTGCACACTGCCATGTGTGGCTCCAATGTGGTTCCACTGCTCACCTCATGGCTGTGAGTGGCTGGGAAGTGCTGCAGATCACCTGGCAGTGCTGCTGTCCGTGGATGGGACAGACACAGAAGATTTAAAAGGGGAAAGCGCTGGTGCTCAGAGGGATGCTGCGCAGGGCCTGGGGGGGGGGGGGGGGGGGGGG